>NW_018241100.1:50219-65533 GCF_001263595.1 Phalaenopsis equestris
CGATGTATTTTCCCAAGAGGTCTTGATTCGATGTATTTTCCCAAGAGATGCATCTTTTCATGATAATTTTAGTCCATATATTAAGCCAATGCATATTAAGCCAATGGGTGCCTCAAAAACCTCTTTGAAATTCATTAGAACTAATTTTACTCATCTAGTAACTGCCACAGGAGCTTAAGCGCGGGGTCTCGACTCTTAGGCGCGACCATCTCTGTTTAACCGGCGCTTAAGCGTCAGATCTGGCACTAAGGCGCCATAACTCTTCTGCACATTTTTTCACCATTTTTGCTCCAAATTTGATCTTTTTTCTCTCCTTTTATCATTTTTTTCATTTTTATTTGTATCTGCAAGAAAAACACAAAAATACCTTCCATTAAAGCACAATATCTAAAAAAATAGGTATAAAAATTTGTCTAAAAACACTATATATTTTAGTTGTATCAGGTGTCTGTAACTTTCCGAAGGATGGATGACAACAAAATGCCATATGGACTTCAACCAGATCCAGATTTGGAAGAACTACTACCATACGAGCTATGAGAGAGTTGCACCTCCAAACACATGCAAAGGAAACTCTTGTCCTAGAGCGTGGTTTAGTAGGTCAGCTCGATCAGGAGCTCACCACACCAGAGATGGACACGTAGATGACATCTTTTTGTACTGAAATTCGACAAAGCTGATATAATGATTAATGTATCAGATATGCTCAACTTCATATATGTACCCAACATGAAATGTGTTCCAGATGTACTTTGACACATTCAACATATTGTACCTATTGAGGCTCTGGCCTGCACTTAATCTGTAACACCTATTGGAGCATATTAATGAAACCTTTTAGAGAATTTTTGTATGTTTACTCAATTGCCCTTTTGTGCGACGGATACAAGCCACAGAGCCATACATTAGTTCCAAACTACAATGAACAAAGAACAAAACAATAAAAATTTAATGATAAAGTTCAAATAAAACACTCTTTTGAAAATTAATCAATCAACAAAATTTAAATTTTGATAAACATAATTTGAAAAGTAAACATGATAAAAATAACAAGAAAAAAGAAAATAAATCTGTTGAGCTGTTTCTCTCGATTTTGAGGTCTCTTACTCATTATCTGCACTAAATCTCACAAAATTTCACATATCTTCCTCACCAATGTTTACTTTTTCACATGACACATGTCTGTGGGTTCAACACAACAAACCCTTTGTAAATTTCAATTCTCGTTTTACAATCAGTCCATAACTTCTAATTCCCTCCTTTCAGGGTCGGTCCTAACTTCCAATCCTTATTTTGAGATTGATACCTAAATTTCAATTCTCATTTTTAGATCATGCCCTAACTTCTGATTCCCTCTCTTTGAGGTCGGCCGCTAACTTCTGATTCTCTTTTTGAGATTTGATTCTTTAATTTCAATTCTCAATTTGGAATCAGTCCCTAACATCTGATTCCCTCTCTTTGAGGTCGGTCCCTAAATTTTGATCCTTATTCAGAGATTGATACCTAAATTTCAATTCTCATTTCAGAATCAGTCCCTAAATTCTGATTCCCTCCTTTCGAGGTCGGTCCCTAACTTCTGACTCTCTTTTTGAGATTTGATCCTGATCCTTAAATTTCAATTAAATTTCAATTCTGATTTTGGAATCAGTCCCTAACTTCTGATTCCCTCCTTTCGAGGTTTGTCTCTAACTTCCGATCCTCTTTTTGAAATTGATCCTTAAATTTCAATTCTCATTTCATAATCAGTCTCTAACTTTTGATTTCTAATTTTCGAGATCGGTCCCTAACTTTCGATCCTCTTTTTGAGATTTGAACATTAAATTTTAACTCTCATTTTGGAATCTGTACCTAAATTCTGATTCCCTCGTTTCGAGGTCAGTCCCTAACTTTCGATCCTCTTTTTGAGATTTGATCCTTAAATTTTAATTCTCATTTCAGAATCTGTCCCTAACTTCTGATTGTCCCTAACTTCTGATTGATTCCCCCTCTTTGAGGTCGGTCCCTAACTACAAATTTTCTTTCTGAGATTAATCCCTAAATTTTAATTCCTATTTCAAAATCAGTCCCAAACTTATGATTCCCTCATTTTGAGGTCGATCCTTAACTTCCGATCGTTTTTTTGAGAATGATCCCTAAATTTTAATTCTCATTTCAGAATCAATACCTAAATTCTCATTCCCTCCTTTAGAGGTTGGCCCTAACTTCTGATCCTCTTTTTGAGATTTGATCCTTAAACTTCAATTCTCATTTCAGAATTAGTCCCTGACTTCTGATTCCCTCCTTTCAAGGTCGATCCCTAACTTTTGATCCTCTTTTTGAGATTCAATCCTTAAATTTAAATTCTCATTTCGGAATCAGTCCCTAACTTTTAAGGTTGGTCCCTAATTTCTGATCCTCTTTTTAAGATTTGATCCTTAAATTTCAATTCTCATTTTAGAATCAGTCCTTAAATTTTGATTCCCTCGCTTTGAGGTCAGTCCCTAATTTTCGAGTCTCTTTTGAGATTAACACTTAAATTTTGATCTCACCTTGGGTCAATCCCTAACTACTGATTCCCTTATTTTGAGATCGGTACCTAAATTCTTATCATTCTTCCTGGGATTGATACCTAAATTTCAATTTCAATCTTGAGGTCAGCACCTACATATTGATTCTCATCCTCTATAAACACATGAAACTTGATACACATGAAACTTGATATGAAACTTGATAATTTGAAACCCACTCTCCAATCCCCAGCGAGAGTTTCTACTCTTTTATTTTGATCAAATACTCACCTGTCATATTCCCCCACGGAAACAACTAGCACTCAAATTCTATACTCCTTTTTATGTATGTCCTTTGCCGAGCACACCACACTTATTGGGGGTCCGTTTGTTGACCTCACTTTTGGTTGAGGTTTAGTTTTCCCTATTTAGTTGCCTAAGGTCTAACCATAGGATTTTCCTGTTAAATGTTCTTAGAAAACTAGAAAGGAACCCTCACCATTAGAAATTCTAAACTCCTCTTTGCTCAACTTGAAGTTCCACATATTGGTCCTAACCTCTAGCACTTAGTAGGTGGGTTCAGTATGGGGGATCTCAAGGAGAGTCTTTATAGGAATGTTTGTCCTTAGGGTTGGCCCTGGGTTTTGGTTTGGAGATAGTTCACTCACCTATACTCACTCTCACCCACAATCACTCACAATCCTAAAATCCAAAATATTGACTTTGGCACCTTTATCTTTTAGGAGACTCATGTAGATGGTCCCCTAGACCAACTAGCCCTACGCTAAAGTTTAGCTAAGACCAGTACATACAGGACCCAAATGGGGATTCCATTGGTCCATAGTTCACTGATAGTGGTTGGCTTCCGAATTCTACGAAATATACCCAACTTGGCCTTTTGCCCCTAAATCCACCCAAATTACCCAAATGACCTTCAAATCTTAAATTTGCCCAAAATTTCCAATTCACTCAAAATACCCAATTTTTTTCAAAAATCATTTCAAATCATTTCAAAATACCCAAATTGCCCAAAACCACCCAAAATTGTCAAAATTACCAAAATACCCCCAAAATGGCCAAAATTACAAAAATACCATTGGCAGCCAACACTTCCCCAAAACCTCCAAAATTACTCCAAATGACTCCAAAACCAATTTGGCTCCAATTGAACCCAATTTCGATAATTTGACCATTTTGACCAAAACCCCCAAATTGCCTTTAAAGACCCAATTTCCCCAAATTCACCTGAAATGTCCATCAATTTGGTTCCAATTTCCCTCAATTTTAATCCTGAAATCAAATTCACCCATTAATTGACCAATATAAACCAAATCCAAGCCTAATTGGTCCATTCTTTGAGCTCAATCTTGATCTAAGTAAAACCCCAAATTTAGCCATATGACTTAATCCCACCAAATTGAACCCCATAACCTACTCAATTTGCCCCAATTTGGATCATAAACTATTCATAGCACTCCTACAAACCCAAATTGACCATAAATTGTCCTTTGGGAAGCATTAATTTCACTTAGTTTCAACCCAAGTCCAAAATCCCAAAATATTCCCCAATTTGACTATGTCCCCAAATTCTACCGAACTGAATGCCTTAACCGCAAAATTGGCACCTAATTTATGTTGAAAACTCTTTATGAAATTCATATAGACTATTTTCAACAATCAATTTGAACCTCACACAACCTTAGCCCAATATAGACCCATGTTTAGCCCAACATGCCCAAATTGACCAAGACCACTAAATCCTTCAAATTGATCTACCAATTGAACTCAAAATCACTTTAATCCTTCTCCAAAAATCTTCATAACAATAATATAAACAATGTTGATTAATTAACTGGGCTCAAAGTCTATCTAGACTATCTTAAACCCAACTCTTAGCCATTTAGACCCAAATTGGACCCATGCACCAAAATTGACTTAGCCATGCCTAAGCCACCAAAGTTATGACACCACAACCACTAAGTACATTCTATTGACCAGGATAAACCCCCTTGGAATATATATGGTGAGTTAAGGTCCATTGGATTCCTAAATTAAGGGATTTATGCCAATTTATGGTCCTTAACCCAAAATCTTCCCCATCATCACTTGCCATTGAGGGTTTGGTATAATTAACCCTCCCACTGGCTCATCTGAGCTCCTGCCCACCTCCCCTAGCTCTGTCGTCCGGCCTAGTAGCCAGAAAACATCAAAACCAAGAGCCCTAACCCAAATTTCAAACCCAAACTCACCCATATGAGCAGGCCAATTGCAATTGGCTTTATCTGCAATTGGCTTTAGCACTTCAAAACCCTCCATCTAAGCACCATTTTGCACCCCTCAATTGGTTATGATAGCCACCCTAGGCCATTTTATTTACACCCTTGGCTATTTTTTTTAAACCTCACCTTTATGGCTATTTTTCACCCCTTAATTGGTCATGACAACCACCCTTGGCTATTTTTGATTTAAACATCACCTCCATGTCTAAGAAAAAAGAGCTGAAATTTGCTTAAGGAAACCCTGCCAAATTGCTCTCAGAGACCCTATAAGACCTCCTCAGTTCAGGCCCACCATTTTCCCCCACTGATCTCCACTATAGAAACTCAATTTTGAGCTCAAATTTTTGCTAAAACTAGGACAGAACTCCACACATCTCCACAGTAAACCAAACTCCAATTAACTGTGCACACACCATCCCTACAGTGAAAGAAGTTGATTCCCCACAAAAGTCTCTAGGCCAACACCTAAAATCGAGCTTGATCAAATTCATACTTAGACCATTCAACAAGGCTTGAGAATTTATCTGGAGGTTCATTGGGACCAATCAAAGCTACCACAACCATCTGATTGAGGCATCCCCTATCAGACAAAGGTATTTAACTCCAACTCTAAATCGAGCTTGTTTCGACCCTCCATACGTATTTACTATATTTCATACCATATAACAATATAGTTGTGTTCGTCTTGACTAGATGAAGGTTTACAAACAAATCCCATGCAATTTGGTTGGGTCTAGCTTGAGATCTTAAGGTTTTAAGTTGCACGGTTATGAGTTAGGTCTGTCACTTGGGGATTATAGTGGAGAGCCGTCCGATCGGGCGTGTATCCAATGGTCGGAGGAGATCAAGCTGGACAGATCCATGGCACATAAAGCACGATCCACATGGAGGCTATGTGGCTGGCCACATCAAATGGCAAAACGACGCATGGAGCCTTTGGAACGGATGAGAATGAGCTGGGGCCGCGTGGATAAGTAAAAAAAATAGGGATTTTTGAATTATTTTAAATTCCTAAACTTCAGAAATCCATATCTTTCTCTGGAGAAATCATAAAAATTAAAAAAAAAATCCTCTTGCTCAGTGAATAGAGGAGAATAATCTGGACCAAAAATAAAAATTATTTTCTCACTCCATGATTTTTAATTAATTAAATACCCTCTCTAGTATTTTAATTCTCCATGGCTTAAAACATTCTTCAAAATATGGACCAGTGTCTTGTTGATGGCTTCGGCCAGACCATTTGCCTTGGGATAGTAGATTGTAGAGTATCTCCAATCTATCCCATGTTGTTTGATGAAGTTGTCAAACTGTTAATTTTGGGGCTTCTGAAAGTTGTCCCATTGTTGGAGATTAATCTGCGTGGAACCCCAAAATGGTACACGACTTAGCTTTTGAAGAATTGAAGGATGTGCTGTGTTGTAACCTCTCGTAATGACACTGCCTCTGCCCATTTGAAAAAAATATATAGTGACCATTATAAATCTATAACCTTTGGAAGACGGAAGGTCTATTGGACCTATTATGTATGTGACCCAAAATTCGAATGGCCACGAGACGATTGTTGGGTGTAGCACATTTGAAGGTTGGTGCAAGACTACCCCATGCACTTGGCGTTGGTGACATCTTCTGGCTATATCCATGTAGCCGGATATCATTGTTGGCCTATAATATCCGAGTCTCTTGATCTACATTTTTATCTTCGGCCCTGACTGGTGAGCACCACACAATTCGGTGTGTATTTCTTTGACAATACTTTGTGCTTCTGTTCTACTTAGGCATCTTAGCCACATCTGATCAAATGATCTTCTATAGAGGACATCACCTATTACAGCATATGACATAGCCCTTTTTGTGATGTGGTGTGCTGCTGACTTGTCCTCCAGCAGCTTTCCAATATACAAATATTCCATTTGTGGCTTACACCAAACTATATTGTTATCAGCAACCGAAATCATCATTTCTTTTTCTTTTCTAAGATTGTGTAGGTTGTCAAGGTTGACTTGAGACAAAACATGTCTTTCTTGTACTGTAATATCAACGTAATCCTTCAGGGGACATGCCGTCTCCTTAGCAAGTTTTACTAGAGCGTCAGCATGGGCATTATCTCCCCTAGGAATCTGGTAGAAAGTTACATCGGGAATTTGCTCTAGCAGCTTCATTGTGTACTGATGATATTCTGCTAACCTTGGTTTCAAAATCTTGTATCATCCGACAACTTGTTAAATGATGAGTTGTGAGTCACCATAGACAACAATATCCATTATATCCATTGAGATTGTCAACTCCAACCCGGCAATTAAGGCTTCATATTCTGCTTCGTTGTTGGTACATGGCTCTGTCAGGTGATAGGAGAACCTCAACATACCCTTATATGGTCTGATGAAAACCAAATTGATTCCTGCTTTACTTGGTATAACTGTGCCTAATCCTTTGTCTTTTCTAGCAAACAAAGGTCTGTCAAAATACATCTCCCAACGTTGTGCATTGGAGAAATCCATCTGTAATACTTGTTCATCTGGTAACTCGTCATTAAGAGGGAACCCATTTGGAAGTGGGTGTGCAGCAAGGAAATCTACTAAAATTTGTCCCTTGATAGCATGGAGGGGAACAAAAGTTATATCAAATTACAATAAAATCATTGACCATCTAGCTAAACATCCAAAAAGTGTTGGTCGTGTCATCAAATATTACAACGTATTAACTTTTGAAATTAGGATAATCTTATGAGAAAGTTTGTAATGTCTAAGATTTTTGGCGGCAAAAATCAAAGCGAGGCAATGCTTCTTGTTAGGTGGATACCTTATCTCTGTCTGTATTAGGTAATGACTCAAGTAGTAGAATACGTTTTCCTTACCATCGTCGTTGACTTGGGCTAAGAGGGCTCCAAGAGAGTCATCTAAGGTCGCAGTATAAAGTATTAAAATTTCCCTGGGATAGGGGCTGCCAAAATAGGAGGTGTCATTAAATATTAATTAACGTCCTCAAACGCCCGCTGATATTTCTCTTCCCAAATGAATTTGGCATCTGTTTTAATTAATTGGAGAGATGGGCTCACACCTACCTGCGAGATTAGAAATAAAACGTGTCAGATATGTCAATTTTCCTTGGAAGGAACGTTGTTGTTTTAAGGTCTTGAGAGGAGGCATTTCCAAGATAGCTTGAATCTTATCCGGGTCGTTCTTAATTCCCCGATGAGAGACAACGAAATCCTAGAAATTTCCTGGAGGTAACACCGAAGGCGCACTTTAAGGGATTCCTTTTAAGGTCATATCGTCGTAACCATTCAAACACCATTCAAACACCATTCAAACACAATCCTCAAATCGTACAAATGGTCTATTTTTTGCGTACTCTTGATGAACAAATCATCCACGTAGCATTCCACTTGATTGTGAATGGGCTCATCAAAAATCTTTGTCATAGCTCGTTGATATGTTGGTTCGGCGTTCTTCAATCCAAACGATATCACTGTGTAGCAGAATATACCAATAAGTGTCCTGAAGGTTGTAAGTGTTGCATCTTCTGGAGACATCTTGATTTGGTTGTATCCTAACGATCTGTCCATGAAGGAGAAAATTTCATGGGTCAAAGCGATATCCACCATAATTTTTGGTATCGATAAAGGGAAGCCATCATTTGGACATGCTTTGTTCAAATCCCTGAAGTCGACGCAAACACATAATGGACCATTTTTCTTCTTAACAGCTACAATGTTAGCTAACCACATGGGGTATTGCTCTTCTCTTACAAAGTTAGTGTCTATTAACTTCTTCACCTCGGCAATGCCTTGATGCTCTATTTCGAGGCGCATTCTTTTGGGAGCTTGTTTTACTGGGGTCATATCTTTGTTTACTCCAAGCTTATGAACCGCAACCTCTGCTGACAGTCTTGACATTTCATCATAACTCAATGCGAAACAGTCTTTAAATTCTGTTAATAGTTTAATCAACTCTAAGGTTTCTTCATCGTTGAGTAGAGAACTTATTAATGTAGGTCAGGGCTGTTCTTTCGTCCCGAGGTTAATTTAATTCAATTCATCGATAGTTGATTTGATTTCTTCCTCAAATTATGGCGGAGTGTCTTTAATTAGTTGATCAGTAGAGTCATCCTCCACATTGACGCAATCCTCTTTCGATTCACTAGTAACAACCATGCAAAATTTTGAATCATCGACTGGTCCGACTATACCAAATTTGAAACCCTCTTTCGAGTTAGGAGTTCAACTTTTAACATTCCATATTTTTTCAAAAAGTTGTAATTTATCTTTTGACATTTGTTTTGGCAAATTTCCTTGCTAAATTAACTTTTGTTTCCTTATTGAATTAACTTTTGTACATAAGGTGAAAAGTACGAAAAGTAACCAAAAGGCAATTCTATTAATTCATTCGGATCCCATCCAAATTTACATAATTTTTAAGATTAGTAGAAGTAGAAGTATGATAAAATTTGATCGGCTTTGAACCAACGCTATGAAATTCCTTGACCTATAAACTCTCTACCTTTCGATGGAGAATTGGAGTAAGGGTCATGGTGCTCACAAAGTGGTTTATCCGATCATACATTGTCTCATGTTTGCTTTGCTCCGTATCTCTTAAGGATATCTTGTACCAAGGTTTCTTCTGTTTTGTCATCATTATTTCATCTTTAGAATTGTCTTCATCACCGATGTAGATGGTCGACCTAGTCTTTTTAATAATTAAATTATTTCTTCCTCGCCCACGTCCGCGACCTCGACCTCGAGTGCGCAAACTAGAAGAACCCTCACCAATTTGTTGTAAAAGGGTGATGGAAGATCGCTGAAGCGGAGTTGAATGGCCTTGTCATTGTAATTCTTCTGAATCTTCACTTTTACTGATCACAATTTTAAGAGAGAAGACGGTTTTCTTCGGAGGCGCGTAGTAGGCAACATCTTCATGAACTCGAACTTTATGAACTGAAAACGGTTGTAGACCTCCCTTGATGTAATGTTATTGTCTTTCCTTGTAGTACTTAATAAATTAGTGTAGAGACGATGGAATCATGTTGTATTCATGAAGCCATGGTCGACACAGTAGAGAATTGAAAGAGGTCTCGACGTCGATGGTATGAAATATAGCAGTTGTTACTAGTTCTCCAATTTTCATAAGTAATGTAATTGATAAGAGGGCTCTTTCTCCCTTTTGGTTGAATCCTCTTAGCATCATTTTATCAGTCATAAGCTCTTGAGCTTCAATGTCCAAATAGGTCAATGTCTGTAGGCTCATCAAGTTGAGTGATGCTCTAGGATCTACTAAAACTTTTGACAGCACAAATCTGTCGATGTTAACAGAGATATAGAGTGGACGATTATGATCGGTGGTACCGAGCAGCGAATCTTCATTTGTAAAAATTACCCAGACTGTTCTTTCAACAAGCAAACTTCATATGAGGATGTGCTAGCCAACTGGGCTAAGCAAATTTCTGGGTCAAGAAAAGCTGTAACCAGAGTCCCTCTCATCTCCTTTGATAGGATTAGAGCATCATAGATGCTTAGCTTGGCCAACAACATCCTAAAATGAGCTAGCACATTGTAATCCACTTTGTATGATCCTCTAATTTTCTCTTGGTTATGTGTTTCTCCCACTAGCGGAGAGGGAGGTAGCTCTTCTTGAGTTACTATTTGCTTTCCTTTATCCACTAGAGTTGTTCTTGGGGGTAACAGGTAACACTCTCCGTAACACTCTCCCACTCCTTAAGTTCACTTCTGTAATTTATTCTTCTTGAGGTACCATTGCTGAATCTTTTGTTGTTTCTTTTTTTTTGGAAAGATCTTAGTTAATAACGAGTGATGCACCGTGGCGCTGGAGGATTGGTTCTTCACTCCTGGCGCTGTCGTAGGCGGTATTGTCGATGTCTTCTTCAGTCTTGTCAATGAGTTCATCAGACTCAAGTATGGTTTGAGGATCATTTTGGGAATCAAAATTGAGGTCATATTGGTCTAAATTAGTTATGTTATCACCATAAATAGTTAAAACGTAGCCGAAATCATAATCATTTTATTCATAAGACATCGTAGAGCCAAAAAGATAATCATACAAGGTCAGGGGTTTGAGAATTTTCTTTCCAGAATTCATGACAGTTAATATTGCAGAGGTAGCCCCTATCCTAACCTTTGTGCTATTAGTCCTCATGGTGGTATTCTTCTTCTTCTTATTTTTTAATGATGACGGATCTTTTGGTGAAATTTTCATCTTTGGCTTGGCATGCGGAAGACTCTGAATGGAAGCTTGTCATGAAGCAGACTGAATTTAGTTTAGGACCCTCTTGAGTTTGTTCCAAGTCATACTCTATCCATCTTTTCCAGTATACGGGTCGATCGGAGAGATTGGCTCAGCCAAAATCATATTTATGGAACCCTTATCAGGTTCTTTTAAATATTCTTTCAGGATCGTTATATTTCCTTCTTTAAGAGTTTTCTCGAGCCAATCCTTGATAACAAAACATTCTTATATAGAGTGTCCAAGCAATCTAGAATATGGACAATAATTTTGGTTAATCCTTCTTGTCGACCTCTTCGGGTTTCTTTGGATCTGGTAATCTAAACTAAGGCTTCTTCATCAGACTTCTGAACATCTTAGATACGGCTTCATCTTTGAAGGAATACACCACTTTCTGCCATTCTGCTAAAGATATTCTCTTATTCTCTACTCGGTGTGATCCTCCCTAAGGCGGTCGCTGGGTAGACTGGTCGTATTTTTGTGTCTATTTTTTAGCATGTTTTGACGATAATTGACGAGGACTTTTTGCATGTATCATCATTGGTTGCTTTCCTTTATCGACAGTTGCCACTATTTTGGACTTCTTTTCAAATATTTTTGTTGCCTTGGATTTTTCATGAGAATCCATATGTTTGACTTCATCTTGAAGACTGTTGGCCTTGTTGAGTAACTTCTGGAAGGATATGGTGAGTCCCTTGAGCATGAAAGTTACTGGCCTATGAATGCTCTTGAGTAAGATCTCAATCTCGTGATGTTCCTTTAGCTGAGGTTCGCATTTCATGCTATAGTTTATCCTCCTCAAAATATAGTCCCATAAAGTCTTGTTAGGCTTTTCCTTTTCCATTATGAGATCTCCAATAGTGACATGATGTTGCGCTCCGAGAAATCTTTTCACGAACAATAGTTCTAGCTTGGCAAATGTCTTAACTGATCAGTTGGGTAATTCGACATACCAATCAAAAGTGATTCCTGACAGGCTGCTGACGAACTGATGGAAGAGCAGGGCTTCGTTACCTCCAATACTACAACAACTGGCTCGGAAATGTGTTATATGTTGCCTAAAATTTTCTAGTCCCATTGAATATCTTAAAGTTTGATGACACAAAACCCTTAGGGTAAGTGATCCCTACTTAATATTTATACACAATATAACAATAGTTATGATGGTATTTTTCACTTATATTTCCTCAATTTGCAAAAAAACAAAAACTTGATCCTGAAGAAAAATAAGAATTTAACTTTTTAATTGATATATGTTTATATTGGCATACTACGCAAGTATACGTATCATTATCAAGTAATATAAGACTTTGTGATTTAGACATGAATATCGGACCCACAGGGAAGATTATGCAATATGCACTTTTTAGAAAGTTTCTCTATTTTTAAAAAGACAATTACTTAAACTAAAAAAGGCTTTTGCGGGAATTTAAAATTTAAATATCTTGGCATTTATGATATTTTAACGAAACAGTAACAACTTAAAAAGATAACTAAAGTTTTTGTAGAGGAAAGGAACTTAATATGAAAATATCTTTCTTCTTATCATGAATTAGTAATAAGTATAAGAATTCTGTTGTGTAAGTATGGAAATTGTGTTGTGCCAAATAGGAGCAATAATATTCTTTACCTTACTAGAGATGCTATAAAGAACATTGACTAATTTAAAGTTTGAATAGTTATGAAGACCGGCTGGGCAAGTAAGATACTAGCTCTCACTCTAGAGTTTGCTCGATTCCCTCCACCTGGGGACTAACATTCTCATATCAAAACCTAAGATAATAAACCAAGTTGGGGGCTTTAACCTGTCACTTTAAAGTCCTCTAACATTATACCCATCAATGAATATTTCCTTATTTATTTGCACTCAATGATATGAACTACATTCTCATTCATACAACCTCATGTGATTCCTTTCAATTGTTGATTGAGACAACACCAGCCCGGTTCTTACATGTTTTCACAACAAATTTTAACATCTTAATTGGCCAAATCAAGAAGTAAATGAAGTTCATGGATTTAAATAATCACAACTTCTTCCAACATTAAAGATCAATACTCTCCAAAACTCCCATCCAAAAGTTAATTACTTATCATTTTAAGAAGAAAGATAATAAAAACTACTCAGAATCTATGGAGAAAACAAAACAACACTTTAGTTTAAAAGAAGAAATCATTGTGAAACCAACAACAAGTCTCGATTAAAACCAAAAGTAGTCTAAAACCAAAAGATAAAAACTTATCTCAAGTCCTCCACCAAACTTTTAAAGCTTTTTTGAATCTATTTTATTTTACAATCACTTAAACAAAATAACAAATATGATAAAGTAAATAAAAAGTGGTTCCTGAAAAATCTGTCCGAACTAACTTCCCGGAGAAGAACTTTCAGAACTTGCCAATATTTTCAGGACTCACACTTTTTCGGACCTTTTCAGGACATTTTTCTAAGTCCTCTCTTTTTTTTTATAGTTTTCCAAAAGGTGTCTTAGGATCTCTTCAAAATTTGTCTTGATTTGATGTATTAGCTCAAGAGACGCATCCTTTCATGATAATTTTCGTCCATGGTGGGTACAACCACCTATTAAGCCAATGGGTGCTTCAAAAACCTCTTCAAAATTTGTTCAAAAAATGGGTGCTTCAAAAACCTCTTCAAAATTTGTGAAATTCAATTTTACTCATCTAGTAACTAACACTGGAGCTTACGCATGGAGTCTCGGCGCTTAGGCGTGGCCTTCTCTGTTTAACCGGCGTAAACACCAGCATAAACGCCAACATAAACGCTAGATCAAACGCTTAGGCGCCAAAACCCTTTTGCACAATGTTTCACTTTTTTTGCTCCAAATTTGATCCTTTTTCACTCATTTAAGTGTTTTTTCCATTTTTACTTGTATCTGCAAGAAAAACAAAAAAAAACCTTCCATTAAAGTGCAATATTTCAAAAATAAGTATAAAAATGTGTCTAAAAATACTATATATTTTAGGTGTATCAAAATCCCCCAAACTTAAAATGTTACTTGTCCACAAGTGACACTTCAATCTTTAAAAACCAAATATGTATGATATATATATGAGTTTCATTAGGAGTTACTAAAATTTAGATTTAGAAATATAGTAGTACAATTTAGAAAAAACAATTAGTAAATGAGACCAACTTGAAGTTTGAAATTTTTAAGGTTAAGAACTACAAAAATATGTGTTCCTATCTAATTCTGAAATATTGTAAGTTCTCGAAATTTAGATTTTAGTTCTTTTATTTTTTCTACCTAAAAATTTTTATCAAAAATAATTTTACTTACTATATTATATTTATAAGCTTAAGATTTTTTCAAGTCTTATACTTTAAAAAGATCAAATGTTGAACCAATTTTTGATTAGGCACTAATCCTCAAGCTTTTCCTCCCTTACATTTCTTTTCTTTTTTCTTTTTTTTCTTTTTTTTTTTTAGGCAAGGATCACTATATATGGATAAATCTTTTATTTTTCTTTTTCAGAAAAAGATTATTATATCTGGATAGGCCTTTAATGATTCTACAAGATTTTCATTTATGCTTGCATGATAACTTCTTCTTCCAACAGCGTGAATATTCCTGCACACAATATTAATAAAAACTTAACTAAAATCATATTTAGGTATTAAAAATAAAAGTCTAAATTATCAAAATTTTTAAAAAATACAATTTTTCTTACAAAAGATAGTCACTTATAATAATCATTTTCTATACTAAAATTATAATCATTTTCTATACTAAAAAAATTTTTAACTTAAAGTTTTTTCTTCATTACTTAAAATTTTAACTAAATTTTCTTAATGATTTGTAAATTTAAATTTTACTTCCCTAATATAACTTCATATACATAATTAATTTTTCTTATAAAATTCAAATTCATTTGTAGTTCATTTAAAAAGAAATAAAAGTCAAGTTTTGAAATTTTTTTTCTTCCCTCACCCAAAGTTAATTTTTTTTAACGGATTAAACAGTTTAACATCAGATAATTATATAGGTAGGAATGAAAATTGAAATAACTTGGTAACAGAAATTTTTACATCCTAATTATTCAAGTATAAAACTAAAGATAAGAGTAAAATTAATTTTGATCAAATTTTCTAACATTTCATTTTAGTTTAACATGTAGAGATTCAATAGACTTCTAAATAGTGTGTATAAAAGCAAACAACACACTAACATGATAAAAGAAAAATACAGGGTAGCAGTTTCTGAATTTTAAAATTAAGATCTAAGCTAGCAAGATTTTTAACTTTAAAAAAAAGACATGGACATGGAATTAAGTTAAGTTCTAAACTAACCAATCCA
>NW_018241100.1:65656-70742 GCF_001263595.1 Phalaenopsis equestris
ACAACATCACATAAATGCATCTATAGCAGTACCACATCATAGAGTCCATAACAAAACACAAACATAACAATACATCAAACCAAATCAAGTCCAACACATCATCTCTCATCTCTACTCCTGTCCACTCTTAGAAATGCCACTATACCATTTTTACTTAGGCTCATAATCAAGAAAATGAGGATATTGAGGAAATACTACTCCTGCGTAACCTCTAAAAGACCCTCAAGAGCTAGGTATAATTTCTCCTCAAAGTCACTCTTTCTTCTATTATACCTATTTGTATGCTCAGCAAAATGTTCTAGATTTTGAACTTTATCAGCAGTAAAGTGTATATGAGTCATCATCTTCTGTAATAACTGCTCTTGAGTCTCAGTTGACTCACCTCAAGATGTAGAAGCATGTGAAGCAGATGGTCTTGATGAAGATGCAGCAAAGGTAGATGTAGCAGACGTCTCTAATCCATAGCTCCTGGAAAATCCTCCTCTCTAGCCAAAAATTGAATGCTCAGAATAAGTCTTCACATTCACTTTTGTAATGGGCTTCAGAGGAAACATAACTTCCTCCCAACTATCATACTTTACCCTAGGCTGCTCGCATAAAGAAAATATCAAGGAAGCAAGTCCCGTACCTGCAGTTGTAGCAGCAGCAAATAAGTATAATTCAACGTCACTCTCCTCTCATTTGTTGATGGGCTTTCCCTCCTGAATACAATAATTCAACGTCACTCTCTCTTTCTGGTCACTTCACTGATATGATCTGTAGGAAGCAGACCATCAGATATGAAATAGTTCCAAGCCTTTGATTGTGCACACAACTTTGACATTAGAAAATTTACTCTCCTCTCATTTGTAATCTTCCGAAGTCCTCTTCCAACAATTAAATAAGATATGATCTCGTCCAATTATGCTTCCATAGAACTATAATTTTCTTAAAAACACAAAGTCCCCAGTTGTAAATGATAAAACAAGTTGATTACCTCCGGAGTAAAAGGTACCAACTTCCCTCGAGCCATAACTCGATAATAGAACATCACTCCATTATAATACCAACTATAATTTGCATAAAACTCCCTTACAACAGAAATTACAGCGATAATAGAGAAACAACAGAACTATTCCCACTGTCGGCAGACTATCAGGTCTTCCACTTCTCCTCTTAGAATCTTAAAACATCACTCCTGAATCAATTTTCGTGATTGTAGAGCGTCACTATATCGATCTTGAGCTTTTGAATTGACAAATTTGCTCGAATCAAATGGGCTCTTTCCTTTGCTCCTTTTCATTCTTGGTGTCATTCTACAAATTTGATAAATTCCAAAAATAACTTTAAAAATCAAGTTTAAATCACTAAACTAAACTTCCAAAAGCACTAACTAAACTTCCAAAGAAATTTCAATAGATTTTTCTTCACTTTTCACCATGAATAGTAAATTTTTGAAATCTTCCAAATGTGCTCAAAATATATGATGAAAATATAAAACTTTTGCATAGAAGTAAAGCTCTTACCTCAAGGAACTTGGATCTAGCAAATCTCACTTGATTCCACCAAGAAATCTCCAAATTTCACTTGCCCTATCACTCAAAATCGTGAACTCGAGTTGGGGAAGACGATAGGAGGCATTAAAATTGCATTTTTAGGCCAAAAAATTACTTTTAACCGTTCGCAAACTGATTTTCGTGAACCGGTGCTTAAGCGCGGGTAAGTGGCACTTAGGCACCTGCCTCTTGGGTTGGCTCATACTCAAGCGCGAGATATGGCGCTTAGGCACCAGTGCACAATTTTTGAAATTTTTTATTTTAAGTAAAATGCAATATTAGCCTAATTAAACCACCACTAAAAGGTCTCATAGCACTTAAATGACTATTTTTACTTCTTATAACTCCCTTCTCTCTCAAAATTCTCCATAATAATTAATTCAATTCGAGGCTAAAAAATTACACAAATTTTCAGAAAAACAAACTTATATTTATTCAGAAACAAGTACAAACATATTTAACACTTAGTTCTCTCTGCAAATAGTCTTGGATGAGAAAATTTTTCTAAGTACAAAACACTTAACACACATTTACAATTAAACACATAAGTGACACAAACACTAAACACAAGACATAAACACTAACAAACTTAAATACATGACTCCAAACACACAATTCCTAACACTTAACTTAATGCCACTCTTCATTAGAAGGAATAAATTCTTGTCTCTCAGTAATCTCTCTAGGAATATAATGTTGATAAAGTGGATGGTGGTGACGAGCTCTAATATCATCTTCGATCCACTTTTGCTTAAGGAACATCGCCTTATCCGCTTCCTCTACATAACTGGTATGGCATAATTGAATCTTAAGTTACCCCCCAATACGTTTTAGATGAGAATGCAATTCAAGCATCTTAGTCTCTAATCAAGATATAGTATTCTCCATCTGAATAATCTTCTCCGATATCCCTTCAATACTAAAGGCTAAGAAACCGTTATACATCTCCTGTGCACTTTGACTAATGAACTTCTTCCTCGTGGCTTGTTCCTTCTTCTTCAAATCCATCTCCCATGAAGACACTTTCTCTAAACCTCTCTCTTTCTTAGACTTTTAGGGCTAAGAAAAATCTGGGGTGAAATTCCTTCACAAACCCCTTCTATTTATATGATAAATTTCCCCTCATAACTTTTAGGCACGACTAGAAACTTCCAAGACACGTTATTCCAAATAAATTGCAGTTACAGCTTATAGAAATCAAAATTTGCACATGTGATTAAATTGTCGTGCTTAAGCGCCTGGTCTCGCGCTTAAGAGCCTGGTCTGGCGCTTAAGCGCGAGTGCACATTTTTGCACTAGTCAACTTAACGTCCAAATTTTCATTCTAACATGTCTAGGTCACTAAATAAAGTATAAAAATCATTACTAAAATCATTACTTATAAAAATCATTACTAGCACATAATAAACTCAAAAATACTACCCTAAATTTCTTAGTCAGATTCAAAACAACAATGAAAGCAAAAACACACTGATAATATTGATACCCTATATAATAAGGTTTCAGTCTATGTACATTCACTTTAAAAACTTTTCTCAGAATTAAGATCCTTAAAATCCACAGCTCCATAAGTATAAACTTTTATCACATAAAATGGGCCCGTCCACTTAGACTTAAGTTTGCTTGGAAATAATCTTAACCATGCATTATATAGAAAATCCTGTTGCCATGGCTAAAAATTTTTAGTAAGAATATTTTGATCATGCTACATTTTCATCTTTTCTTTATAAATCTTAGCACTCTCATAAGATTTATTCCTTATCACTTCAAGCTCATTTAATTGTAACAATCTTTTCTCACCAACATCTTTTAAATTATAAATAAACTATTTAATAACCCAATATGCTTTATGCTCAAGTTCAACTGGTAAGTGACCAGCTTTCCCAAATATTAGCCTATATGGGGACATTCCTATAGGAGTTCTATATGTAGTCCTATAAACCCACAAAGCATAGTCCCACAAAGCATAGTCAAGCATTTTTGTTGGATTCACAAATTTTTCAGTAATTATTTTAATTTCCCAATTGGATAATTCAGCCAAACCACTTATCTGAGGATGATAAGCAAACCACTTGTCTAAGCACTTGTCTAAGGATGATAAGTAGTAACAATCCCATGATTTATTTGATATTTCTTTAATAACTTCTCCATAATGGCATTTTTGAAAAGACTTCCCCCATCAGTAATGATAACTCTCCGCATCCCAAATCTACAAAATATGTTTGTTTTTAAAAATTTTGCAACACTTTGAGTATCACATCGAGGTAAAGCAACAACTTCAATTCATTTGGATACATAGTCCACTGCTACGAAAATATATAAATTTCCGAAAGATGGTATAAATAGTCCCATGAAATCTAATCCCCAAACATCAAATATTTCAACTTCTAGCATATAATTGAGGGGAATCTCATTTCCTCTAGAAATAATGCCTACTCTTTAACAACTATCACAACTTTTGATATAAGCATTAACATTTCTAAAAATTGTAGGCCAATAAAATCCAGATTGTAGAATTTTGTATGATGTTTTATCAGCACCAAAATGTCCACCAACACCAAAATGTCTAAAATGTCCTCCAAAGTCAGAATTATGACATTTTTGGACAATTTCATAAGTTTCTTCTAAAGGCACACATCTTTGAATAATAGGATCCTTTCCTTGTTTATATAAATATGGGTCATCCCAAAAAAAAGCCTTAGCTTCAAATAAAAATTTTCTCTTTTGTTTGTATCTCAACGTCATTCCATAGGAATTAAGATCACTAACAATATAGTTCATAATGTCGGCATACCACGAAATACGCCAGTCATTTACAGTGAACAATTTTTCATCTGGAAAATGTTCATTAATTTCTTTTTCAAAACAAAGTGATTTTTCTAATTCAAACCTGGACAAATGATCAACAATTTGATTTTTAGTTCCCTTCCAATATACTATTTCAAAATCAAATTCATGTAAAACAAGAATCCATCTTATAAGTCTCGGTTTAGTATCCTTCTTTTTCATTAAGTGCTTAATAGCTGAATGATCTGTATGCACTATATAATGAGTTCCAATTAAATATGATCTAAATTTATCAAAGGCATATATTATTGCTAATAACTCTTTTACAGTTGTTGTATAATTAATTTGAGTTTCATTAAGAGTTTTACTAGCATACTAAATAACTTTGAAAATTTTATCATATTTTTGTTCTAAAATAGCTCCAATAGCATAATCACTTATATCACACATAAGATCAAAAGTTTTTTCCCAATTTGGTGAAACTATAATTGGTGCAATGATTAATTTTTTTTTTAATAATTTAAAAGCTTTTAGGCATTCCTCATCAAAATTGAAATTTGCATGTTTCTCCAATAAATGGCATAAAGGTTTAGCAATCTTAGAAAAGTCCTTAATATATCGCATGTAGAATCTAGCATGTCCTAAAAAACTCCTAATTTCCTTTACAAACTCCGGATAAGGTAAATTAGCGATCACTTGAATTGTAGCATGATCTACTTCCATACCCTTTTTTGATATTTGATGACCTAATACAATTCCTCCTG
>NW_018241100.1:70839-79075 GCF_001263595.1 Phalaenopsis equestris
GATAAATGTTCTAAACATGAGTCAAATGAAGCTCCAAACCTTGAAAAGTCATCCATAAAGACTTCAATCCCTTGTTCAATTAAATCACAAAAAATTTCCATCATACATCTTTAAAATGTAGTTGGGCCATTACATAAACCAAAAGGCATTCTTCTAAAAGCAAAAGTACCATAAGGACTGGTAAATGTTGTTTTCTCTTAATCCTCAGGAGATATTTGAATTTTGTGATAACTGGTGTGATAACTTTGTGATAACTGGTATATCCATAAAAAAAAAAAGTATTTATGCCCAGCTAGTCTGTACAACATTTGATCTAGAAAGGGTAGTGGAAAATGATCTTTCCTAGTAGCAAGATTTAATATTCTATAATTAATGCATATTCACCACCCTGTAACTTGTCAAGTAGGTATTAACTCGTTATGCTCATTAACAGTTACATTTACTCCTCCTTTCTTTAGAACATAGTGAATTGGACTAACCAATTCATTATCTGAAATAGGGTAGATAATTCCAGCATCTAAACACTTTAAAATTTCTTTCTTAATGAACTTTTTCATAACTTCATTTAATCTCCTTTGTGGATCAGCCATGGGTTTGCAGTTTCTTCCAGATTAGTTCTATGCATACAAATTGAAGGACTGATTCCTTTAATATCATCAATTGTCCATCCGAAGGCTTTCTTAAAATTTTTCAGAATTTTCATCAACTTTTCTTCGTCTTCATTTGTTAACTTTGAGGAAATTATAACAGGTAAAGTAGAGGAATCTCCTAAAAAGGCATATTTTAAATGTTCACAAAGTAATTTCAACTCAAGTTCTGGAGGTTTTTTAGTAGACGAACAAAATTTTTTAACTTTGTCTATCGTGTCCAAAATTTCTAAACTTTCATGAACATAACTTGAATCTTCCTTAAAAAGGTTTACACATTGATCTAATTCCTCTTCTTGCTCGTGTTCCAAATCTTTTTCTTTGGATTTTTCTTCATAAATAGTCTTGAAATGACATTCGCTCAGAGAAATGACATTATCCATTCTATAACATTCCATTCGCTCAGATATCTTATAACATCCATTCTGTAACGTTCATCATCTTTACCTTTCACAGGATTTTTCATTGATTTTGAAATGTTAAAAGTAACAGTTTGATCATTGACGCACATTGTTAATTCTCCTTTCTGCACATCTATCATTTCTCTTTCTATAGCTAGGAAATGTCTCCCCAAAATGATAGGTATCTCTTTATCTTCCTCTATATCTAGCACAATGAAATCAACAGGAAAGATAAATTGATCCACTTTCACTAAGACATGTTCTATAACTCATTTAGGATAGATTATCCAATGATCTACTAACTAAAGAGCTACAGTAGTAGGGGTTATTTCTCCTAATCCCAATCTTTTAAATATTGATAATGGCATAAGGTTAATGTTTTCACCTAAATCACATAACTAAATCACATAAAGCACCTAAATCACATAAAGCTTTCCCATAAAATATGTCTCCTATTGTAAATGAAATTGTAAAGAGACCAGGATCTTTAAGCTTTTCAGGAAGTTTCTTTTGAATTATAGCACTGCATTCCTCACTTTGTGCAACATTCTCATTATCTTCAAACTTTCTTTTTTTGTTGAGAATATCCTTCATAAACTCTGCATAGCTTGGCATTTGTTCTAAGGCTTCAGCAAATGGAACATTGATTGTAAGCTTCTTAAATATTTCCACTTAAATATTTCCAAAAAAATATTTCCAAAATTTGAAAATTGTTTATGCAACTTCTATTGTCGAAGTCTCTGAAGAAATGGAGGTGGTGGTTGTTCTAAATCAATTTTCGGCGGAGAAATAGGTCTTTAAGAGTCTTTCAGAGTGTCCTCTTTCGATTCTTCAATTTTTTCTCTCTCTACTTCAATCTCTTTTTGAACCCTACCTTCCAACTCTCTTCCGCTTCTAAGTTGTACAACTTTAACTTGCTCTTTATTTTGGTATTTTGGATTTTGGATTTGGTATTTTGGATTTGATTTAGTTTTACTAGGTAGTGTTCCTTAGGATCTATTACTTAATGAACGTGTGATTTGCCCAAGTTGATTCTCAATATTTCTAATTGTAGCTCCTTGACTTTGTAACTGATTACCCATTTGTAACAACACTTCTTCTATAGACAACTTATTATCCTTAAATTGTGTATTACTGTTGATTCTTGGAGGATAAGTAGTTCTATAATTATTTTCCCATTTTTGTTCCAGTATTCCAATGAGTTTACTTGGCTGTTCCCCCATTGCTGATTATTAGCACCCGAAATGTTATTGTTAAAGTTGGGATGGTTCTTCCAACATGGGTTATAATAATTGGAATATGAGTTATTCTGCTTATTATTTATGGCATTCAAAGTCTCTAATGATATTTGAGAACCTACCATTTGGCCTAATGAATTATCTTCAATCATGGAAATTGGATGAGAAAAATTCATTCCAAATTAGCCTAACTGCCTTGAAATTGCGGCAACTTGATTTGCTAACATAGTAAATGCGTCAGTTTCATGAATATTGGCTACTTTCTTTGGATTCACCCTCTCAAAAGGCCAATGAAAATTATTGGTAGTGATCTCTTCAACTAAAGCATAAGCGTCATGAAATGGTTTCGACATCAATGAACCACCAGTAGTAGCATCGATAATAGATCTAAGAGAACCAGTTAATCCATTATAAAAGGTTTGAATTATTAACAAATTTGGTATAGCTACAACATGGTGTGGATATTTTATTAAGAGTTCTTTAAATCGTTCTCATGCTTCTTAAATAGTTTCCCCTTCAAACTAATTAAAAGATGTAATATCATTTCTAGGCTTCACAGTTTTTTATGGTAGAAAATATCTAGCAAGGAACTTTTGTGCTAAATCACCCCAAGTTTTGATAGGTCCAGGTGCTAACGAGTTCAACCACATCTTAGCTTTATCCATCAGTGAGAAAGGAAATAACCTAAGTCTTACGGCATCATCTGAAACACCATCGTATTTAAATGTAGCACACAATTCTAGAAAATTGGTAAGATGTAAATTTGGATCTTCAATTGGTGATCTCCCAAACTGATTATTTGATACAATTTGGATAATAGTAGGTTTAAGCTCAAATGAATTAGCCACTACAGTAGGTATTTGAATACTCTAATGAAGTTCATCTACAGTAAGGTTGGTATAATCTCTTAAAGGTCTAAACTCTTGATGAATTTCACCATTTTGATTATTTTGATTTGCAATTTCCGTAATTTCTTTTGGATTTTTCAAGATTTTATTTTTTTTGGTTTTTTTTATTTTTCTAATTATTTTTTCCAATTCAGAATCGTAGGGCACTAGTCCTTCAGAACCTGAACTACGCATACAAGAACATAATATAAAATAAAAGAAAATAAAACATACAAAATAAGATACAATATTTAAAGTTTAAATAATAATTTCTAAAAAAAGAAAATTACTTAGTTTTCTTCCTCGGCAACGGCGCCAAAAACTTGATCTCGACTTAATGCTTATGCACAGCATAATTTTTACTTATATTTCCTTATTTTGCAACAAAAACAAAAAATTGATCCTGAAGAAAAATAAGAATTTAACTTTTTAATTTATATATATTTATATTAAGATACTACGCAAGTATACGTATCGCTATCAAGTAATATAGAACTTTTTTATTAAGACCTGAATATCGAACCCACAGGGAAGATTATGCAATATGCACTTTTTAGAAATTTTTTCTATTTTTAAAAAGATAATTACTTAAATTAAAAATGATTTTTTGCAGGAATTTAAAAATTAAATATTTTCGATATTTTGATATTTTAACAAAACAGTAACAACTTAAAAGGATAACTAAGGTTTTAGTAGAAGAAAAGTACTTAAAATGAAAATATCTTTCATCTTATCATGAATCAGAAATAATTATAGGAATTTTGTTATGGAAGTATGCAAATTGTGTTGTGCCAAATATGAGCAATAATATTCTTTACCATTACTAGAGATGTTATAAAGAACACTGGCTAATTTAAACTTTGAATAGCTTTGAATAGTTCTGAAGACCGTCTGAAGACCGGCTAGGCAAGGAAGATACTAGCTCTCACTTTAGAGTTCCATCAATTCCCTCTACCTAGAGGATAACATTCTCGTATCATAACCAAAAATAATAAACCTAGTTGGGGGCTTTAACCTGTTACTTTTAAGTCCTCTAACTCTACACCCATTAATGAATATTTCCATGTTTATTTGCACTCAATCATATGAACTACATTCTCATTCATAAAACCCCCATGTGATTCTTTCCAGTTGTTGACTGAGACAATACCAACCCAGTTCTTACATGTTCTCACAACAAATTTTAACATCTGGATTGGCCAAATGAAGAAGTGAATGAAGTGCATGAATTTAAATCATCACAACTTCTTTCAACTGTAAAATTACTTATCATTTTAAGAAGAATGATAAAGAAAACTACTCAGAATCCATGGAGACATTCCTATAGGAGTTCTATTTGCAATCCTATAAACACACAAAGCATAGTCAAGTTTGACTGACTAATCCATTTTTTTGGATTCACAGATTTTTCCTGAATTCTTTTAATTTCCCGATTGAATAATTCAGCCAAACCACTTGTCTGAGGATGATAAGCAGTAGCAATCCTATGATTTATATGATATTTCTTTAATAACTTCTCAATAATGGCATTTCTGAAATAACTTCCCCCATTAGTAATGATAACTCTCAGCATCCCAAATCTATAAAATATACTTGTTTTCAAAAATTTTGCAACACTTTGAGCGTCACATTGAGGTAAAGCAACAGCCTCTATCCATTTAGATACATAGTCCACTGCTAATAATATATATAAATTTTTGAAAAATTGTGCAAGAAAGATGGTATAGAAAGATGGTATAAATGGTCCCATGAAATCCAATCCCCAAACATCAAATATTTCAACTTTCAGGATATAATTGAGGGACATCTCATTTCTTTTAGAAATATCGCATATTCTTTAACATCTATCCCATGTTTTGATATAAGCATTAAAATCTCTAAGAATTGTAGACCAATAAAATACAGATTGTAGAATTTTGTATGCTATTTTATCAACACCAAAATATCTCCCAAAATCAGAATTATGAATTTTTTGTATAATTTTATAAGTTTCTTCTAATTGTACACATCTTTGAATGATAAGATCCTTTCCTTGTTTATATAAAAATGGATCATCCCAAAAATAAGTCTTAAATTGAGTGGTTTTTCTAATTCAAACCTGAACAAATGATCAACAATTTAGTTTTCAGTTCCCTTCCGATCTACTATTTCAAAATAAAATTCTTGTAAAAGAAGAGTCCATCTTATAAGTCTCGGTTTAGCATCCTTCTTTTTCATTAAGTACTTAATAGCATAATGATCTGTATGCACTATACAATGAGTTCCATTCAAAAATGATCTAAATTTATCAAAGACATATACTATTGCTAATAACTCTTTTTTCAGTTGTTGTATAATTAATTTGAGTTTCGTTAAGAGTTTTACTAGCATAGTAAATACCTTTAAAAATTTTATCATATCTTTGTCCTAAAACATCTCCAATAGCATAATCACTTGCATCACACATAAGTTCAAAAGGTTTTTCCGAATTTGGTGAAACTATAATTGGTGCAGTGATTAATTTTTCTTTTAATAATTTAAAATCTTTTAGGCATTCCTCATCACAATTGAAAATTGCATTTTTCTCCAGTAAATGGAATAAAGGCTTAGCAATCTTAGAAAAGTCCTCAATATATTTCCTGTAGAATCCAGCATGTCCTAAAAAATTCCTAGTTTCCCTTACATTTGCTGTATAAGGTAAATTAGCGATCAGTTGAATTTTAGCAGGATCTACCTCCACACCATTTTATGATATTTAATGACCTAATACAATTCCTCCTGCTACCATAAATTGACATTTTTCCCAATTAAGGACTAAACTTTTTTCTTCACAGCGCTTTAGAACTTTAGATAAATGTTTTAAACATGAGTCAAATGAAGTTTCAAACACTGAAAAGTCATCCATAAAGACTTCAATCCCTTTTTCAATTAAATCACAAAAAATTGCCATCATACATCTTTGAAATTTAGCATGGGCATTACATAAACCAAAGGGCATTCTTCTAAAATAAAAAGTACCATAAGGACCGGTAAATGTTGTTTCCTCATGATCCTCAGAAGATATTTGAATTTGGTGATAACCGGTATATCCATCCAGAAAATAAAAGTATTTATGCCTATCTAGTTTATCCAACATTTGTTCTAGAAAGGGTAGTGGAAAATGATCTTTCCTAGTGGCAAGATTTAATTTTCTATAATCAATGCATCTTCACCTCCCTGTAACATGTCTAGTAGGTATTTACTCATTATGCTCAATCACAGTTACAGTTACTTCTCCTTTCTTAGGAACACAGTGAATTGGACTAACCCATGCACTATCTGAAATATGATAGATAATTCCAGCATCTAACCACTTTAAAATTTCTTTATTAATAACCTCTTTCATAACAGGATTTAATCTCCTTTGTGGATGAGCCCTGGTTTGCAGTTTTATTCCAAATTAATTCTATGCATACAAATTGAAGGAGTGATTCCTTTAATATTAACAATTGTCCATCTGATGGCTTTCTTTAAATTTTTTAGAATTTTCATCAGCTTTCTTCTTATTCCTTTGTTAACTTTGTGGAAATTATAACAGGTAAAGTAGACGAATCTCCTATAAAGGCATATTTTAAATGTTTAGGAAGTAATTTCAACTCAATTTCAAGAGGTTTTCAAATAGATGGACAAAATGATTTATCTTTGTCTATCCTGTCCAAAATTTCAAAAATTTCTTAAACATAACTTGAATATTCCTTAAAAAGGTTTACACATTGATCTAATTCCTCTTCTTGCTCGTATTCTAAATCTTTTTCTTCAGATTTTTCTTCATAAGTAGTCTTGAAATGACATTCGTTGAGATATCTTATAACATCCATTCTATAACATTCATCATCTTTACCATTTGCAGAGTATTTCATTAAGTTTGAAATGTTAAAAGTAACAGTTTGAGTATTGACGTGCATTATTAATTCCCCTTTCTGCACATCCATCATTGCTCTTCCTGTGGCTAAGAAAAGTGGAAATGTCTCCCAAAAATGATAGGAAACTCTTTATCTTCCTCCGTATCTAGCACAATAAAATCAACAGAAAAGATAAATTAAAAGATAAATTGATCCACTTCTTCTATAACTTCTTTAGGATAGGTTATTGAACGATCTGCTAACTGCAGAGTTACAGTAATAGAGGTTATTTCTCCTAATACTAATCTTTTAAATATTGATAATGGCATAAGGTTATTTCTTGCAGCTAAATCACATAAAGCTTTCCCATAAAATCTGTCTCCTATTGCACATGGAATTGTAAAGCTACCAGAATCTTTAAGCTTTTCAAGAAGTTTCTTCTGAACTTCTGAATTATCAAGAAGTTTCTTCTGAATTATAGCACTGCACTCCTCACTAAGTGCAACATTCTCATTATTTTCAAACTTCCTTTTTCTGTTGAGAATATCCTTCATAAATATTACATAGCCTGGTATTTGTTTTAAGGCTTCAGCAAATGGAATATTGATTGTAAGCATCTTAAATATTTCCAAAAATTTTAAAAATTGCTTATGCAACTTCTGTTGTCGAAGTCTCTGAGGAAATGGAGGTGGTGGTTTTTATAAATCAATTTTTGGCATAGAAATAGGTCTTTCAGAATCTTTCGGAGCCGGAGCGTCTTCGGAGCGTCTTCTTTTAATTCTTCAATTTCTTATCTCTCTACTTCAATCTATTTTTGTACCCTACCTTCCAACTCTTTTTCGCTTCTAAGTTGTACGGCTTTAACTTCCTCTTTATTCTGGACTTTTGGATTTGATTCAGTATTACTAGGAAATGTTCCTCGGGATTTATTACTTAATGAACTTGTCATTTGCCCAAGTTAATTCTCAATATTTCTAATTGTAGCTTCTTGACTTAGTAATTGATTACCCATTTGTAACATCACTTCTTCTATAGACAACTTCTTATCCTTAAATTGTGTATTATATTTAATTCATGAAGGATAAGTAGATCAATAATTATTATTCCCTTGGTTGTTCCAGTTTCCCAATGGGTTTACTTGGTTGTTCCCCTATTGCAGATTATTACCACCTGAATTGTCCTGAATTGTTATTCCAGTTAAAG
>NW_018241100.1:79182-80940 GCF_001263595.1 Phalaenopsis equestris
TACCATTTGGCCTAATGAATTCTCTTCAATCATGGCAATTTGTTGAGAAAAATTCTTTCCAAATTGGTCTAACTTCCTTGAAATTGCAACAACTTGATTTTCTAACATAGTAAATGCATCAGTTTCATGAATATTGGATACTTTCTTTGGATTCACCCTCTTAAAAGGCCAATGAAAATCAATGGTATTCATCTATTCAATTAAAGCATAAGCGTCATGAAATAGTTTTAACATCAATGAACCACCAGCAGCGCCATTGATCATAGATCTAAGAGATCGAGCTAATCCATTATACAAAGTTTGAATTATTAATGAATAATTAACCAATCTTGTATAACATGGTTCGGATATTTTCTTAAGAGTTCTTTAAATCGCTCCCATGCTTCATAAATAGAGTCCCCTTCAAACTGTTTAGAAGATGTAATATCATTTCTAAGCTTAGCAGTTTTTTATGGTGAAAAATATCTAGCAAAGAATTTTTGTGCAAAATCACCCCAAGTTCTGATAGATCCAGGTGCTAACAAATTCAACCACATCTTAGCTTTATCCCTCAGTGAGAAAGGAAATAACCTAAGTCTTATGGCGTCATCTAAAACACCATCGTATTTACATGTAGCACACAATTTTAGAAAATTGGTAAGATGTAAATTTGGATCTTCAGTTGGTGATCCCCCAAACTGATTATTTTATAGAATTTCGATAATAGCAGGTTTAAGCTCAAATGAATTAGCCACTATAGTTGGTATTTGAATACTAGAATGAAGTTCATCTACAGTAGGGTTGGCATATTCTCTTAAAGGTCTAAACTCTTGATGAATTTCAGCAGCTTGTTTATTTTGGTTGGCCATTTCTGTAATTTTTTTTAGAATTTTCAAAATTTTAATTTATTTTGTTTTTCTAATTTTTCTAATAGTTCTATCTAATTCAGAATCATAGGGCACTAGTCCTTCAAAACCTGAACTACGCATACACTAACATAAAAATAAATAAAATAAAAAAAAAACAAAGTAAGATACAATATTTAAAGTTTCAATAAGACTTTCTAAAAATAGAAATTTACTTAGTTTTCTTCCGGGGCAACGACGCCAAAAACTTGATCTTGAGTTAATGCTTATGCAAAGTATAGCAATAGTTATGATAGTATTTTTCACTTATATTTCTTCATTTTGCAACAAAACCAAAAACTTGATCCTAAAAAAAATAAGAGTTTAACTTTTTAATTTATATATATTTATATTGGGATACTACGTAAGCATACGTATCGTTATCAAACAATATAGAACTTTTTTATTAAGACTTGAATATCAAACCCATAGGGAAAATATGCAATATACACAATCTTTCTATTTTAAAAAGATAATTACTTATAATTACTTAAACTAAAAATGACTAAAAATGATTTTTACAGGAATTTAAAATTTAAAAATTTTTTATATTTTTTATAGTTTAACAAATCAGTAACATCTTAAAAAGATAACTAAAGTTTTTTTAGAAGAAAAATACTTAATATGAAAATATCTTTCTTCTTATCATGAATCAGCAATAAGTATAGGAATTCTGTTGTGGAAGTATGCAAGTTGTGTTGTGCCAAATAAGAGAAATAATATATCTTTACCCTTACTAGAGATGCTATAAAGAACATTGGCTAATTTAAAGTTTGAATAGTTCTGAAGTCCGGCTAGGCAGGGAAGATACTAGCTCTCACTCTAGAGTTCCCATGATTCCCTCCACCTGGGGGCTAACATTCTCGTATCAAAA
>NW_018241100.1:81192-131167 GCF_001263595.1 Phalaenopsis equestris
TCACTTTAAAGTCCTCTAACTCTACATTCATCAATGAATATTTTCTTATTTATTTGCACTCAATCATATGAACTACAATCTCATTCATACAACCTCAAGTGATTCTTGCTAATTACTGAATAAGACAACACCAGCCCGGTTCTTAAATGTTGTCACAAAAAATTTTAACATTTGGATTGGTCAAATCAAGAAGTAAATGAAGTGCATGAATTTAAATCATCACAACTTCTTCCAACATTAAAGATCAATACTCTCCACAACTTCCATCCAAAACTTAATTACTTATCATTTTAAGAAGAAAGATAACAAAACTACTCAGAATCCATGGAGAAAATAAAACCACACTTTAGTTTTAAAGACAAAATCATTGTCAAACCAACAACAAGTCTCGATTAAAATAAAAAGTAGTCTAAAATAAAAAGATAAAAACTTATCTCAAGTCCTCCACCAAACTCTCGAAGTTCCTCTAAATATCTTCTCTTTTACAATCACTCAAAATAAAATAACAAAAAGGAGAAAGTAAATAAAAATTGGTTCCTGAAAATCTCTCCGAACTAACTCCCCAGGAACTAACTCCCGAACTAACTCCCCAGAGAAGAACTTTCAAAACTTGCCAATATCTTTAGGACTCACACTTTTTTGGATCTTTTCAGGACTCTTTTCTTAGTCCTCTCTTCTTTCTTTTATAGTTTTCCAAGAGGTGCCTTGGGATATCTTCAAAATGTGTCTTGATTCGATGTATTTGCCCAAGAGACGCCTCATAATTTTCATCCATGATGGTTACAACCACCAATTAAGCCAATTGTTGCCTCAAAAACCTTATCAAAATTCTTGAAAATTGAATTTACTCGTCTAGTAACTGCCACTAGCGCTTAAGCGTGGGGTCTCAGTTCTTAGGCACGACCATCTTCATTTAACCAGCGCATAAGCGCCAGATCTAGCGCTATTTTGGCACAATTTTTTATCTTTTTGCTCCAAATTTGATCCTTTTTCACTCCTTCAAGCATTCTTTCAATTTTTACTTTTATCTGCAAGAAAAACATAAAACTATCTTCCATTAAAGCGGAATATCTCAAAAATAGGTATAAAAATGTGTCTAAAAATATTATATATTTTAGGTGTATCAGTAAGGTACGACATCGAACTCCTCCGGGTAAGGTCTACCCTTTAATACTAATGCACCAATCTTAAATTGGGTTAAAGCCTCCCAAACTTGTTCGACCGTTTGCTTAAATTACTTTTCTTGCAAGGCGCTTAATGGTGAATCCTTATTTGGTTGCTCATCCCTGTTTGCTTAAGAAACTTCCCTCCTTTCATCCATGATATGTATAATATCTGGTTGATTGACTTCTGGAGAGGCTAACTGGGTGGGTTGAGATTGTCCTTGAACTGTGGCCATGGCGATCATGGCTGCAGCCATCTCTTCCATCATTTTCTACAGTTGGCTGACTTGCTCATCCCTTAGGAGGATAGCCTTATGCAGCTCATCTATGGCGTTCTCATCGACGAGAGGTTGAGCATCGCGCGCAGATGCAGTGGCACTGTCTCAATGACATGGATATCAATGAATTCCTCTTCGAGGTACTCGTTAAACTCAAAATCTTCATCATCGTCAATGGAAACTCCATGTTCTCGAGCCAACTCAAAAATTTCAATTCTGAGCATTTTGACCTTTTCTTCAATTATTGATTCTTGGATTGTCTTAAGGTCTGGAGGACCCTGCTAGACCTCCTCCACTTGCTCCTCCATCTAGCTATCAATGACTATGATCATGTCAGATACTTCAGACCCTGGCTTCATTCCATGATCTTGCTCTGCAAGCTTATTGGACTGTATCAGTATAGTGACCTTGAGTATCCATATATTTTTCTTTGATGGTGATGTCTTGAGATGGAGTGTCTCAGTAGGTACATCGGCATGTTGAAGAGAAGTATGCTCCCCATGGTGCGAACCAGATACGGTATTGGGAAATCTCTTCATCTTTTTCTTGGGGACTTTAAGAACACCTTGAGGTGGGTGATTGGTAGAATTCTTAGACCCAAACGTGACTTTACTGGTCGACGACCCGCGAGTCTAATAACAGTGGAGTCAGAGGTAACTATGGTGGTATCAACTCTGCTTCCCAAACGGAACCAAACGAGAATGCGAGCAGGCAAAGCTTCAGTTGATTTTTGAGATCATCTACCAGTTCTGATGTCCCTTAGAATTTCTTTCTTCACGCGAGAGGATGCTGCACGTCCCACTCGTTTGAGTAACTCGCCAATTGAATAACCTTCTTTAGCAGCTAGTCTCTGAAAAAATGAACTAACTCAAGTAATAGGAGTAGGATTCTTCCTCTCCCCACCATGTCCATGAAGTGATGGTAAATTAGCAATGATCCTCTGGATACTCTTGTACCTATTAGTGTCCATTAAGGGATGGAACCTACTCCGTTACAAAAGTGGATAGGTCTCCGATAATGTTGACTCATCCTGGTGAGGATTTTCATCAACAGGTTATTCCTCGGAAATTTTGGCTTTAGTAGCCCTTAAAACCTTCTTGTTACGGTTTCTCCTTTGGGTTCGGGTTAACGGTGTAGTTCTCAAACTCGATCTGATTTCAAATACTGACGGGGGGACGACCAATCCTTCAATCGGGTCTTCAAAGATCATAACTTCTTTTCCCTTAGCAGTAGTGGAAACAACAAGCTTAGTAGGTGTCGTGGTGGCGGTAGTCTTAACTTTCTTGTAAGAAGGAAAGTCCTAAGGGCAGTTCAGATTAAACTCGGTAGATGGTCCTTGAACCTCTGAAATGATGAATTTCATTATGAAGAATGGGGTTTTCCTGAGAACGACCTCAAGATCTTCAAATCCTGCTCCAAACTTGATGGTGGGAGCAACAATACGAGCATTATAGCTCGTCGGTAGGTTGCAAGAAAAAGTGAGCATTGGGCACGCCATTGCAGTTGCTTCAAAAAGAAAGCTCTGGGGTTAGTTATTTGGTCAATACCTCATAATCTTAGTGCGAGCACTACAAATTAACAGAGGTCGGTTTGTAGACTTGGTAAGTCTTTATTTAATTTGTGAATATTTTTAAAATTTTAGTAAAAATAGTTTGAAAGTAGAAAGATTTAATTAATCTGAGGAGAATTAAAGAGCACCCGCAACACGACACAAGTTGATTTAATTTGCAAAACTGTAAATCAAACTCGAAAGGGAAAAAGTGTAGTTCTGGACCCAGTGCGTAACCAACTTAACGAAGCACAATGCCTATTTGAGGTCCAACCCCACACGAAGATTAAAAAGTTCGTAGGCTTGTCCTAATCTGCTTTGGAAGGACATTTAATTTATATATATATATATAACTTAGAAAAATATGAAATCAAATCACCCTCATATTTTCCATAATTTAAATGAAAGAGCACCATACCTCAAACCATGAATCTATCCTAAAGGATAAACACAAGACTTAAGGATGAGGCTCAATCAAATAAACTAAGAAATATATGACATCTATTTGGTCTGCAAGTAAAAAAATAATTCTTGTAATTAAAACACTATTTTCTATTTAAATAAATCATGAAAATTGATCTAAAATTAAATAATAAAAATAGAAATTTAATTCAAAAAATCGTAAAATTTTGCCTAAGTATTTATCTGACCATACAAAACCTCTACTAATTTTTCCATAAATATAAATTTTATTTTGGATAATTAAATAAATTAACTTTTGAAAATTCTATTTTATAAATTTAAATAATTATCCAAATTAAATCAAATTTTGAGAGGTCCACATATCCTCCTCTAACAATTACCTCATGGATATAACACTTTAAACCCTTAAAGTCATTTGAGTTGTGTTTAAAGAGTTATGAGGTGAACTGCCCCAAGGGTAAAGTGGTAGTTTTAGGACTTTAGTTCCTTAATAAAAAATTTAAGATTATCAAAAGGAAAATGAGCAATTTTGATCTTAATTAACATATTTGGATGATTGAAATACAATGGGGCTAGAAGGTAGAAAATCATTCAACACCCTTGCACAACATCAACTAAAAACATAATTTCCCCCAATCTTCATGACATGGAAGCCAACTAATATCAAAGGTTTCTTAAGTGAGAGGCTTAAGCTAAAAAGTTGATAATTTACTTTCCTTAAGCCCAAAATTGATGATAATGTGATCTTTAAATGAAAATACATGTCACTTAAACTAAAATCTTAACCTTCACCAAATTCCCCATTATGATTGTTAAGGGCTTGGTAGTGACCTAGGCTCGATATCTAAGCTCAATTGACTTGATTTAGAAGATAATTGGGTTGCTAATCAATATCTTTAAACACTCCAAGTTCAACTTTACTTGTGGGCACCACGATCTTAAATAACTCAAACTTGCCTTAGGGGCACTCAGTCATATAACTCTTAAATGAAACATCAATTGATTATTCGAGTACCCTATCCTTGAGATAATTAAATTGTTAAGCTTCTATGAGCAATGGGGTGGCCACACTTTGAACTAGGATGGTTAATAGATCAATATGACAAGTTCAAAAATGAACTCAAAATAATTCAAGAGATCTTCAAATAGTTCAGGGTCATATCCCCAGCACTTTGGAATCTTTTGGATGTTTTGAAGGATAAATTGAACTTATCATATTTTGTCTTAAAATCATCTACTAGGATCTTAAGAGATTCAACTAAATCATAACTTGGAGTTTGATAGCTAAACCTTCATTTACTCTTACAATTTAAACTTTCCTACAATATTATCTTCATATCTTGCAAGTACTGACCTTTCAAGTGATGGAACAAGAAGACTCGCCAGGTACTATTTTATAGTTACAGTACTGTCTTTTGTTGTACTTTCCACACTGTATTTTTATACTTACAAAACCTGCATGTTAAACAACGATGAAATCCTATATGAAAACTAAAACTACTAGGATAGCCATAAAACCAAAACCAAAACTAAAATCAACCAAGATAAAATTTACCGCCACAAAATTCAAAATATAAGACAACTCAAAATTTAATCACAAATATCACTCAAAACAGCAATTGCAACTAAATTAAAACAACTCTATCGAATGATCGGGAATCCATCGAAGGAGGTAACCTATGGTTACCAATGAGACTTCCCATAGTCTAAATGAAAGTACAGAGCTCATTAAGTTGTGTTTAGTTAATTCATTTGGACTAAGTGAATCTGATAGAAAATAGTGGTACCAGAATGGGGGAACCGTAGGATCCTAACTGGTGTTGCTCTAATCAACTTTAACATGCCCCATAACATTTAAAAAATTTTAACCATAGGGCCATTTGATTTGGCATCATGACCTGACACACTAGAAAACTTAAACTTGTCATGGCAAGGAGCTTGGAGCTAGCATGGTGAGCGGCATAGCCATCTTCAACAACAAAACTTGTCTTCCGAAGCTAAACCAATTTCCTTCCTTAGAATTAAACAACTAAACCATAGGATTTCGAGGTTATTTGCTTATGCAACATAAATCCTCACCCTATCTTTAGGCATTTGTACTGCTCTGTTGTACAATCTAAGCCCTAACTCATCTTAGGATTTTGAGGGTATCGTTCATCACGACCTAAACCCTCACATCTTCTAGGCTATTTGTGTGATTCTTTCATGTAAATGTAAGCCCTAAAAAGATAAAATTGGCAGAATGAAACACGTAAATATTTCTCCTCAAAACTTAAGCCAAACCATAAGATAGCTTGGGAAGTCACCGACGTTCTCCCCCGGATCTGTGACATCCCCTAGTTCTTCCTCCTTTGGACTCAACAATAAAATGCTCCAAATTGGAACTATTCCCTTTCCACGCCACTTTGTCCAATTTCGTTGAAAAGTCTGATACTTTTGACCTCTTTGAAGATAATATTTTTTTGATTTTTATCAAGAGTTTTCTTAGGCGAATTCAGTCATTTAAGATATAATTAACAATAGGGGTTTGCCCTTATAGGAAGCTTGTCCGAACCCAGTTTAATATAAACCCTATTTTATTATTCATATTAAATAGGAGAATTTGTTGACAAATAAAATAGTTTCACAGACCAAATGGATGTTATATATTTCATAGTTTATTTGATCGAGCCTCACCCTCAAGTCTTATGTTTATCTTTTGGGATAGATACAGAGTTTGAGGTATAGTGCTCCTTCATTTAAACTATGAAAAATATAGGGTCCGTTTGATTTAATATTTTTTTAGGCTATATATATATATGTATATATATATATATATATATACATATATGTATATATATATATATATATATACATATATATATATAGCCTAAAAAAATATTAAATCAAACGGACCCTATATTTTTCATAGTTTAAATGAAGGAGCACTATACCTCAAACTCTGTATCTATCCCAAAAGATAAACATAAGACTTGAGGGTGAGGCTCGATCAAATAAACTATGAAATATATAACATCCATTTGGTCTGTGAAACTATTTTATTTGTCAACAAATTCTCCTATTTAATATGAATAATAAAATAGGGTTTATATTAAACTGGGTTCGGACAAGCCTCCTATAAAGGAAAGCCATTATAGTTAATTACATATTAAATGACCAAAGTAATGACTGAATTCGCCTAAGAAAACTCTTGATAAAAATCAAAAAAATATTATCTTCAAAGAGGTCAAAAGTATCAGACTTTTCAACGAAATTGGACAAAGTGGCGTGGAAAGGGAATAGTTCCAATTTGGAGCATTTTATTGTTGAGTCCAAAGGAGGAAGAACTAGGGGATGTCACAGATCCGGGGGAGAACGTCGGTGACTTCCCAAGCTATCTTATGGTTTGGCTTAAGTTTTGAGGAGAAATATTTACGTGTTTCATTCTGCCAATTTTATCTTTTTAGGGCTTACATTTACATGAAAGAATCACACAAATAGCCTAGAAGATGTGAGGGTTTAGGTCGTGATGAACGATACCCTCAAAATCCTAAGATGAGTTAGGGCTTAGATTGTACAACAGAGCAGTACAAATGCCTAAAGATAGGGTGAGGATTTATGTTGCATAAGCAAATAACCTCGAAATCCTATGGTTTAGTTGTTTAATTCTAAGGAAGGAAATTGGTTTATAGGGAAGACATGTTTTACTCGGAAGACAAGTTTTGTTGTTGAAGATGGCTATGCCGCTCACCATGCTAGCTCCAAGCTCCTTGCCATGACAAGTTTAAGTTTTCTAGTGTGTCAGGTCATGATGCCAAATCAAATGGCCCTATGGTTAAAATTTTTTAAATGTTATGGGGCATGTTAAAGTTGATTAGAGCAACACCAGTTAGGATCCTACGGTTCCCCCATTCTGGTACCACTATTTTCTATCAGATTCACTTAGTCCAAATGAATTAACTAAACACAACTTAATGAGCTCTGTACTTTCATTTAGACTATGGGAAGTCTCATTGGTAACCATAGGTTACCTCCTTCGATGGATTCCCGATCATTCGATAGAGTTGTTTTAATTTAGTTGCAATTGCTGTTTTGAGTGATATTTGTGATTAAATTTTGAGTTGTCTTATATTTTGAATTTTGTGGCGGTAAATTTTATCTTGGTTGATTTTAGTTTTGGTTTTGGTTTTATGGCTATCCTAGTAGTTTTAGTTTTCATATAGGATTTCATCGTTGTTTAACATGCAGGTTTTGTAAGTATAAAAATACAGTGTGGAAAGTACAACAAAAGACAGTACTGTAACTATAAAATAGTACCTGGCGAGTCTTCTTGTTCCATCACTTGAAAGGTCAGTACTTGCAAGATATGAAGATAATATTGTAGGAAAGTTTAAATTGTAAGAGTAAATGAAGGTTTAGCTATCAAACTCCAAGTTATGATTTAGTTGAATCTCTTAAGATCCTAGTAGATGATTTTAAGACAAAATATGATAAGTTCAATTTATCCTTCAAAACATCCAAAAGATTCCAAAGTGCTTGGGATATGGGGGATATGACCCTGAACTATTTGAAGATCTCTTGAATTATTTTGAGTTCATTTTTGAACTTGTCATATTGATCTATTAACCATCCTAGTTCAAAGTGTGGCCACCCCATTGCTCATAGAAGCTTAACAATTTAATTATCTCAAGGATAGGGTACTCGAATAATCAATTGATGTTTCATTTAAGAGTTATATGACTGAGTGCCCCTAAGGCAAGTTTGAGTTATTTAAGATCGTGGTGCCCACAAGTAAAGTTGAACTTGGAGTGTTTAAAGATATTGATTAGCAACCCAATTATCTTCTAAATCAAGTCAATTGAGCTTAGATATCGAGCCTAGGTCACTACCAAGCCCTTAACAATCATAATGGGGAATTTGGTGAAGGTTAAGATTTTAGTTTAAGTGACATGTATTTTCATTTAAAGATCACATTATCATCAATTTTGGGCTTAAGGAAAGTAAATTATCAACTTTTTAGCTTAAGCCTCTCACTTAAGAAACCTTTGATATTAGTTGGCTTCCATGTCATGAAGATTGGGGGAAATTATGTTTTTAGTTGATGTTGTGCAAGGGTGTTGAATGATTTTCTACCTTCTAGCCCCATTGTATTTCAATCATCCAAATATGTTAATTAAGATCAAAATTGCTCATTTTCCTTTTGATAATCTTAAATTTTTTATTAAGGAACTAAAGTCCTAAAACTACCACTTTACCCTTGGGGCAGTTCACCTCATAACTCTTTAAACACAACTCAAATGACTTTAAGGGTTTAAAGTGTTATATCCATGAGGTAATTGTTAGAGGAGGATATGTGGACCTCTCAAAATTTGATTTAATTTGGATAATTATTTAAATTTATAAAATAGAATTTTCAAAAGTTAATTTATTTAATTATCCAAAATAAAATTTATATTTATGGAAAAATTAGTAGAGGTTTTGTATGGTCAGATAAATACTTAGGCAAAATTTTACGATTTTTTGAATTAAATTTCTATTTTTATTATTTAATTTTAGATCAATTTTCATGATTTATTTAAATAGAAAATAGTGTTTTAATTACAAGAATTATTTTTTTACTTTTATTAGACTCCTCTGAATTCAAAAAACTCAGAGAATTAAATTTTTTATTTTTTGTGTTTTTTAATTTATTTAATATAATTATTTTAGTGAGAAAAAATGTAAAATTTGTTTTTAAGCCTTTAAAATTTATTTTTAACTTAGAAAAATTAGGAAAAATGTCCTAATGAATTCAAAGTGATCAAGGGACATTCCCACTGATTTTGAACAATTTTTTTATATATTTGAAAATTTTAATTATTTTAATTATCTTAACACAAAGTATATTTTAAAAATGAAATATTTTCACAAAAATGGGTTTTATTTTTATAAAATGTCCCTGATAAAAAGGAACACAGAAAAATAATTTTTGTAATTTTTCTAAGCATTACTGATTTAATATAATTGTTTTTATACAAAAGCAAGGTTTCCTTAAGAAATCCGATTTAGTGCCTAGACTAAGTCAAGAAATTGGATATTTTTACAGTGGGTGGACATGATTTTTATGAACAATGTGGAGTTAATTTTGTTAAATTTTGATATGTATTTAATTTACACAAACTAATATAAGATATTTACATTTATCTAACTATAAAAATTCACAAAATGATTCAAAGCATCACAATATTTTTTCTAGATTTTTTTTGACCACAAGAAGCCTACTAAAATTATTCTAATAATTTTTCAAGTGATATTTTGATTTATATAATTAAAAAAAACCAAAAAGGTCACCATAGCTTGAAAATTAGTAGCTTGAAAATTAGGGTTAGAAGCATAAAGATGCCCTCTAGCCTTGGGAAAATTAGAAGACATGGTCTCTATCATGAGGAACAAACCCTAAAAATTTCAAGCAATGATGAATTATTTTAAGCCATGGAAATTAAAATACCATAGTGGGCGTTAAATTAGGGAGTGAGAAATTTTTTTTTATTTTTGGTCCACATTATTCTCCTCTGTTCAGTGAACAAGAGGGTATTTTTTTTATGGTTTTTTTAGAGAAGGATATGGATTTTTCAAGTTTAGGCATTTAAAAGATTCAAAAATCCCTATTTTTCTACTTATCCACGCGGCGCCAGCTCATCCTAGTCCCTCGGAAAGCTCCCCGTGTCGCTCCAATATTTGAAGTTGGCAGTCACGTAGCCTCCATGCGGACCGCGCTTTATGCACCATGGATCTATCCGGCTTGATATCCTTCATCCATTGGATACACGCGCGATCGCGCGATCGGACGGCTCTCCGCCCAAGTGACCTAACCCGTGAGCCGTTCACAGTAAAACCTTAAGATCTTGGTAAAACCTTAAGATCTCGTTCACAGTAAAACCTTAAGATCTTGGCGTAGATTCAACCAAATCATATGGGATTTGTTCTTAAACCTTCAACTACTCTAGAAGAACACATCTATATGGCTTATATGGTATGAAATATAGTAAATACGTATGTAGAGTTGAAACAAGCTTATTTTAAGGTTGGAGTTGAATACCTTTGTCTGAGAGGGGAGGCCTCAATAGGATGGTTATGATGGTAGCTTTGATTGGTCCCAATAAACCCATGGATGAAGTCTCAAGCATTGGTGAATGGTCTAGGTATGAATTTAATTAAGCTCGATTTCAGGTATTGGTCTAAAGTTAAGTTAGAGGCTATTTCAAAGGGGCTTTTATGGGAAATCAAGTTCTTTCACTGTGGGGATGGTGTGTGCATATTTAATTGGAGTTTGGTTCACTATAAATGTGGGGAGTTTTGTCTTAATTTTAGACGAAATTTGAGCTGGGGGAAAATGGTGGGCTTGAACTGAGGAGGTCTTAAGGAGTCTCTGAGATCAATTTGGTAAAGTTTCCTTAAGCAAATTTCAGCTCTTTTTTCTTAGACATGGAGGTGAGGTTTAAATAAAAATGGCCAAGGGTGGCTGTCATGGCCAATTGAGGGGCGCAAAATGGTGCTTAGGTGGAAGGTTTTTAAGTGCAAAAGCCAATTGGAATTGGCCAGCTCAGATGGGTGAGTTTGGGTTTCAATTTTGGCTCGGCGCTCTTGGTTTTGGTGTTTTCTGGCCACTAAGCCAGCCAGCAGGGCCAGAGGAGGTGGCCAAGAGGTCAGGTGAGCCAGTAGGAGGGCCAATTATAATTAACCGTCAATGACAAGTGATGATGGGGAAGATTTTGGATTTAGGCCCATAAATGGGCATAAATCCTTTAATTTAGGGATCCAATGGTCCATAGCTCACCATGGTTGGTCCAAGGGGGTTTAGCTTGGTCAATAGAGTGTACTTAGTGGTTGTGGTGTCATCAATTTGGTGGCTTAGGCATGGCTAAGTCAATTTTAGTGCATGGGTCCAATTTGGGTCGGAATGGCTAAAAGTTGGGTTTGGGTTAGGCTAGGCAGAACTTTGAGCCAAATTTGTTGATCAAAATTGTGTATATGATTGTTATAAAGATTTTTGTGAAGGATTGAAGTGATTTTGAGTTTAATTGGAAGCTCAATGTGAAGGATTTTGTGATCTTGGTCAATTAGGGCATGTTGGGCTAGAGTTGGGTCTAGATTGGGCAATGGTTGGGTGAGGATCAAATTGATTATTGAAAATGGTCAATATGAATGTAATAAAGAGTTTTAAACAAAAATTAGGTGCCAATTTTTGGGTTAAGGCATTCAGTTTGGTAGAATTTGGGGACATAGTCAATTTGGGGCAAAGTTGGGGATTTTGGACTTGGGTTGAAATTAGGTGAAATTCAGGCTTCACCAAGGCCAATTGAAGGTCAATTTTGATGTTAAAGAGTGTTATTAAGAGTTTAAGATTAAAATTTGGGCAAATTGAGTAGGCTATGGGGTTCAATTTGGTGGGATTAAGTCATATGGCTAAAATTAGGGGTTTGACTTAGATCAAGATTGAGCTCAAAGAATGGGCCAATTATGCTTGTATTTGATTTATATTTGTCATTTTAAGAGTGAATTTAAGTTTTTGAAATTCACAGAAATTAGAACTAAATTGATGGACATTTGAGGTGAATTTGGGGAAATTGGGCCTTTAAAGGCAATTTGATGGTTTTGGTCAAAATTGTTAAATTGGCCAAATTGGGTTTAGTTGGAGGGTCAAAAGTTCTTTTGGGGTCATTTGGAGTAATTTTGGAGGTTTTGGGAAAGTTTGGGGTGCCAAGGGTATTTTTGTAATTTAGGCAATTTTTGGGGTATTTTGGTTATTTTGGCAATTTTGGGTGGTTTTTGGCAATTTTGGGTGGTTTCAATTTTGGGTGGTTTTGGGAAATTTGGGTATTTTAAAATGGTTTGAAATGATTTTTGAACAAATCTGAGTATTTTCAGTGAATTGTAAATATTGGCCAAATTTAATATTTCAAGGGCGTTTTGGTAATTTGGGTTGATTTTGGGGCAAAAGGCCAAGTTGGGTATTTTTGGTAGAATTGGGATGCCAACCACCTTATATAAGCTATGGACCGATGGAATCCTCATTTGGGTCCTCTATGTACTTTACTGTTGTTAGCTAAAGCCTAGCCTAGGGCTAGTTGGTCTAGGGGACCATCTACATAAGTCTCCCAAAAGATAAAGGGGTCAAAGTCAACAATTTTGGATTTTAGGATTGTGAGTGATTGTGAGTGAGAGTGAGTAAAGTGAGTGAACTAGCTCCATACTAACACCCAGGGCCAAACCTAAGGTCAAACATTCTTCTAGGGACTCTCCTTGAGTTCCCCCATACTGACCCCACCTACTAAGAGCTAGACGATATGTCCAATATGTGGAACTTCAAGTTGAGCAAAGAGGAGTTTAAAATTTCTAATGGTGAGGGTTCCTTTCTAGTTTTCTAAGAATAGTCAACAAAAAAATCCTATGGCTAGACCTTAGGCAACTAAAGAGGGAAAATTAAACCACAACCAAAAGTGAGGTCAACAAAATGTACGTCCTAATTACCAAAAATTGCTAAGAAGAAACATGTAAATATTTCTCCTCTAATACAAAACCAAACCATATGATAGCATTAGAAGTCACCGAGGATTTCCTCAGGATCCATGACATCCCATAGTTCTTCTTCCTTTGGATTCCAAAAATAAAGAGTTCCAAATTTGAGTCATTCCCCTTTTACACCTCTTTGTCTGATCTCTTTGAAAAATTCTATCCTTTAAATTTCCTGAAGACCATATCCTGTAATTTTTTGCAAGAGTTTTCTTAGGTGACTTTTGTTATCTAAGATGTAATTAAATATAAGGGCTTGCCTTTATAAGAAACTTTCAATAACCCAGCTTAATATAAACCCTATTTAATTTTTCATATTAAATAAGAGAACTTGTCGGCTGATAATAAAATGGTTTTGCAGACCAGATAGATGTCATATATTTCTTAGTTTATTTGATTGAGCCTCACTATCAAGTCATGTGCTTATATTTCGAGATTGATATATAGCTTGAGGTGTAGTGCTCTTTCATCTAAAATTTGAAAGGGGGCATCAAGATTTCCATTCTTGCAACCGACAGCTTCCACAGAACCCCCCTAAAATTATGCTAATAACTTCTGGAGACTCCGCTGGGGACTAATTTCCTCACCATTTAAATAAGGGAATCTTGTCTTAAAAAATCAGTAATGTGTCCATGTCCCTTATGGACTAAATTACCCTTCTTCCGTTGACATGCTTCCTCCATTTCTTTCTTTGGTAAGTACGGTCAACTCTTCCAGAATTCAGGACCATCTGAAAATCACCTTTGGATTGAGAGATTCAGGTGTTTATTAGGACTTTTATCTTTGTGTGGGGTCAGACCCTAATAGCTGTATTGGTGGACTAGTTTTGCCTGGGCATTGTGCGTTGTGAAGTTGGTCCCACACTGGCTCTTAAACTTCACTGTCCTTTCGAGTTAGGTTTGCTACTTTGTAAATTAAATTAAATTGTGTCATTTTACACTTGATATATAACCTTTCTTATTTAAATAATTGAATCCTTCTACTTTCAAACTATTTTCTCTAAATTTTTAAAATCTTCACAAACTAAACAATTAAATAAAGACTTGCCCAATCTATAGATTGATCTTTGTTAGAAGGTGTTTGTCAAATAAGTTACCCCAAAACTTTCTTTTTGAAGCTGTTACAATGGCGTTCCTGACACTCACTTTCTCCTGCAACTTGCCAAGTTGCCGCAATACTCGCAATGTCGCTTCACCATCAAGTTTAGAATTGGATTCGATGAACTGGAAGTGGTTGTCGGAAAAGCCCCATTCGTCATAATGAAAGTCACCACTGTAGAGGTTCAGAAGCCTTCCATTGAATTCAACATGAACTGTCCCGAGGATTTTCCTTCCTATAAGAAGGTGAAAATTGTTGCTCCCCCAGCACCTGTCAAGTCTATTGTTCCCCTTTCTGCCAAAGGAAACGAGGTTATGATTGTGGAAGATACAACTAAAGGATTTACCATCCCACCATCACTATTTGAAATTGGATCGAGTTTAAAGTCTGCTCCATTAACTTGGTCTCAAAGAAGGAACCAGAGTCGGAAGGATCGAAATGCCGCTAAAGCAAAAATTCCAGAAAAGATATGTGTTGATGAGTTTCCTCATGAGGAGGAACTTGGATTACGTGAGGCCTCTCCACTCTTGCCAGAGAGTAGGTTTCATACATTGATGAATACTGATGGATATGAAAGTATTCAAAAGATTGTTGCTACATTACCATCATTTCATGGTCATAGTGAGGAGAGGGAGAAGCCCGTACCTATCACTAAAGTAAGTACAATGTTCCAGATATTGGCCACTAAAGAAGGATGTTCAGCTGTTGAGCTACTTAAATGAGAGGAATGTGTAGTGTCCCCTCAGATGAAGAAAGATATTTTAAGGGATGTCAGATCTTTCCGGCAGTCTCAGAAGTCAACTAAAATTTTGCCAGCCCATATTTCTATCAGATCTTGTCTGGGGAGTCAAGTTGATACTACCGTTACTACCATAGATTTTGCTACTACTATTGTCCCAAGACCTGCAGGACGTCGTCTGGTCAAGTCATGTCTGAGTCTGAGAGTACAGTCAGTTGTTTCTTGTAAGATAACCCCAAAGAAGGAGAAGATAAAGAAGTCACTCAATACTATATTTGGTACGCACAGCAGAGAGCATGCCTCTCTTCGACATACCGATGCCTCTGTCGAGACACCCTGTCTCAAGACATCACCACCAAAGAAGCGGGTATTGATACCAAAGGTCACCGTACTAATATGGTTCAATGAGACCGTAGGGCATGAATGTGGAATGATGAAAAGGTTTGAAGTATTTGACATTTTGGCAGCTATTGCTATCAAGTTTGATGAACAAGTAGAGGATGTTCAAGAAAATCCTTCATATCTCAAAATAATCTAGGAAGCGATTAGAGAAGAGAAACTCAAAAAGCTCAGGGTTAAAAATTTTGAATTAGCCAAAGAACATGGAGTAGCCATCAATGATGATGAAGATTTTGATTTCAATGATTATCTCAGAGAAGAATTCATGGATGTCCATGTCATCGAGACTAGAGCTACAACATCTGTGTGTGATGCCCAACTTCTTGTTGAAGGTAACACAACAAATGATTTGCGTAGGGCCATTTTCCTAATAGATGAAAAAATAAATCAGATGGAAAAGAGAATGTAGAAGATGGCTGCCAGCACGGCCGCCATAGCTACAGTTCATGGACAGTCCCAATCACAGCAGGTGGCTTCTCTACGAGTTGACCAACCTGAAATAGTTCATATTAACGATGAAAGAAGAGAAGTTGCCTCCGCTAATGGAGAGGATCAACAAAAGAAGGATTCCTCCTCATATATCATACCGGAGAAGGATATTATAATCTTGATTTAACAACAAGTTCGGGAGGCCTTAGCCAAATCTAAGGGTGGTGCTTTAATTTCAAGGGCTAGACCCTACCTGGTAGAGTTTGATGTGTACCCCGCCCCAAGAGTTTTTTGTCACTAGGGGTGTAAATGAGCCGAACACGAGTAAGCCAAGCTCAGCTCGTGTTCGGCTCGTTTATATTTCGAGCTCAAATGGTGTGTTTGTGTTGGGCTCGTTTGCTTAACGAGCCGAACACGAGCTGTTCACGAACAAAGAGTCATTTGAACAACCCTAATCATGTGGTCATAAGACAATAAGGGTTTGAGCAAGATTTAAAAGTTATTATTTATATTAAAACATCATTTGAATTTAATTTAATAATTTTTATTCTATTTTCTTAATCAATATTTTAATTGATTATAAATTTCTGTAGCCTTGTAGTCAATTAGATTTTTTTTAAATACTACTTTATATACCCTATATATATATATATAAACTTGATGAGTAGTATTTTAAACTAAAACGAGCCGAACACGAACGAAATCAAACGTTCTTAACGAGTTGAACACGAGCTGTTCACGAACAACGAGCCGTTTTGACAGCCCTATGTGTCAGTAATCTTTAAGTAAACTTTAAAACATTCGATGGAACCAAAAATCCTGGGCAGCTTGTTTCACACTTCCGAGCTAGTTGTGGTAATATCGAAGGTAATGAAGCTTTGCTCTTCTGATAGTTTGTCAGCAGCCTATCAGGAATTGCATTTGATTGGTACGCCGAGCTACCCAATGGATCAGTCAAGACGTTTGCATAATTAGAACAATTGTTTGTTAAAAGATTTGCAAGAGTGCAACATCATGTTTCTATTAGAGAAATTGTAGTGGAAATGGAAAAGCCTAACAAGACTTTAGTGGATTACATCTTGAGTTGGAGAAACCTTAGCATGAAATTGTAACCTCAACTACAGGAACAACATGTGATTTAGATTTTACTCGAAAAAATCCATGGGCTAGTAGCTTTAATGCTTAAGGTACTCACCATCAAGTCCTTTGAGAAGCTGCTAAGCAAAGACAGTAGTTTGCAAAAGGAAGTTAAACACATGGATTTCCAAGAGAAGTCACAAAAGACCAGGAAAACCAGGAAAAGAAGAAGTCAGCGATAGTGGCAACTGTTGATAAGGTAAAGCAGCCGATAAAGATACAGGCAGAGCATCCTCACTAAAGTTCCCAACAATTGTCATATCATGCTCAACAACAAACACAACATTATGGCCAGTCTAGCCAGCAGTCACATAAGTGAGGACCATACCAAGTAGAGCGTAGAATAGGTTTGACTCTTTCAGAATGGAAAAGGAGCATATATTCTTTTAAAGATGAGGTTATGCCAAAGTTGTTCATAAATTTAATGAAGAAGTTCAAGTTCAGATTATCAGAACTGAAGAAGCCGGAAGAAGTTGACAAGAAGGAGTATCCTAATTTCATCCCCTACCTTAGACTGTTAGGACACAACAGAGGGCTATTTCATCTGCAAGGACTAGCTCGAGAGGAATTTTAAAGAAAGAAATATAACGATCACGAAGGAATATTTGAAAGAACCTAAAAAATGTACTATAAATATGATTTTGTCCAAGTCAATCACTCTGATAGATCCGTATTAAAAAAAAAGGATGGATGGAGTACAATTTGAAGCTAGTCATCTAGGAAGATACTGGATCAGATTAAGACCGCTTAAGCTTAGGCAACAGTTCAGAGTTTACAGCCTGTTCAGCCAAAGATGGAGATTTCACCAGAGAAACCACCAGAACTAGAAGAAAAAGAGAAGAATGACTTTGTGAGGACTGATAGTGTGGGGGTTAGGATAGGGGCTACCTCTGTAAGATTGGTTGTCTTGGATTCGCGGAAGTCGAACCCCTGATCATGTATGATTATCTTTTTGCCACACCGGGGTATTATGAATATAATGAGTATGATTTTGACTATGTTTTAACTATTTTTAGTGATAATGTAACTGAATTTTCTCAATCTAACTCTGATTCTCAAACTAATTCTCAAATCGTACTTAAGTCCGATGAGACCATTAGTGAGAATGAAGAAGTCGTTAACAACACCAGTTACAATAGCACCGAGAGTGAGGAACCAGTCATCGAGTTTCATGGTGCACCACTAGCTATCAACTTGGATCACTCCGATGAAGAAGAAACACCATAAATTTTTCCTACAACATCTCAGGAAGAAGAATTAACAGAAATAAATCTAACGAGTGGGAAAGTGTTACCCCCGAGGTTAGCTCCAGTGGATAAGGGAAAATAAATAGTAACTCAGGAAGAGCGACCTCCACCTTCGCTAGTGGAAGAACCACATAATCAAGTAAAAATTATAGGATTATATAAATTGCATTATGACATGCTAGCTCATCTTAGGAGGTTGCCAACCAAACCAAGCATTTACGACGCTTTAATCCTATTAAACGAGATGAGAGAGTCTCTTGTTACACTCTTGCTTGACCCAAAGATTTGCTTAGCTCAATTGGCCAGCACATCCTTTGATGAAGTTTGTTCATTAAAATAACACCCTAAAAAAACCTTCACAAATGAGGAAGAACCAACACGATTGTTGAACAGACTAGGCCAAACAGCAACATCGACATGGAAGAAAGTTTTGATGAAGAATGCTTCGAAGAAGAAATGATGATGATAAAATAGAAGAAACCATAATATGAGATTTCTTTGAAAGATGTGGAAAAAGATGAATATGAGTCGATGTATGATCGAATCAACCACTATGTGAATGTCATGACCCTTACTCCAATATACCCTTAAAATTTTGAGAGTTTATGGATCAAGGAAGTCCGTAGCATTGGTTCAAAGCTGATCAAGTTTTACTATGCTTCCCCTCCTACTAGTTCTTAAAATCATGTAAATTTAGAAGAGGATTCTAATGAATTAATGGAATTACCTCTTGGTTACTTTTATCCCCGTGTACAAAAATTAATTCAACAGGGATATGTGCCAAAACAAATGCCAAAGGATAAGATACAACTTTTGAAAAATTGTCGAATGTTAAAAGTCAAACCCTAACTCAAGAGAAGGTCTTAGATTTGGTATTGTAGGACCATTTCCATTATAAAAAGTTTGAATTATCAACCAATCTGGTAACGAATGTTGTGGTCACTTCCTAAGAAGATCTTTAAATCTCTCCCAAGCTTCATATATTGACTCTCGATCAATCTGACAAAATGATGTTATGTCATTTTTAAGTTTAGCAGTTTTGGATGGAGGGAAATATTTGGATAGAAATTTCTGTGAAAGTTTTCCCCAAGTTCATGCTAATGCTGATGCTAATGAATTTAACCACATTTTAACCTTATCTCTAATTGAAAAAGAAAAAATTCTAAGTCTAACAACATCATTGAAACTCTGTCAAATTTAAAGGTAGCACAAAGTTCTAAAAAACTAGCAAGGTGTAAATTAGGATCTTCATTTGGTGTACCTCCGAATTGATTGTTTTGTACCATTTGGATAATAGCAGGTTTAAGCTCAAATGAATTAGCAACTACATCAGGATTTTGGATAGATAAGTGAATTTCATCTGCTGTAGGATTTGCATAATCTCGTAGAGGTCTAGGTTGGTATTCATTTTTTATTCGTTGTTTTCCATTGTGTTTTTCCATTGTGTCAGGATTTCTAGGTCCCCTTCTTAGTTTTCTAATTTTTCTAACAGTGCGTTCTAATTCTGAATGGTAGGGTATAAAATTTTCAGGTTCAAATTTACGCATACAATTGAAATCAGTACACAGGAAAAATAGTTAACTAAATATGAAAATAAGCTGCAATTCCAGTAAAAATTTTCTAATAGTCCTAATTTGTCCGTTACTCTAATTATGATTCTTGTTTACTCCCTGGCAACGGCGCCAAAAACTTGACAGCAACTTTATATATGCTTAAAAATACAAGGATTTAATACTGCTGCTAGAAGATTTAATTCCTAGGCAACGACACCAAAAACTTGACAACGGTTATAAATTCGATAAAGATGTATATATAAAATATTCAATAATGGTAAAATCACACTTATCAATGCAAGTATACGTATTGCTCAAGTAATACATGACTCTAATGGAGTCTTAGATATCAATCCCACAGGTAGTAATATTAGAGATTATGAACTAAGAATTTAGAAAATTAATACTTAATCACAATAATATAATTCAAATTACTTATCTGTCACTAATAGGCAATTGAAATAAATATGTAATTTTAATAACTCTTAAATAACTAATTCTACTAATAAAGTTTCTAATGTGAAATTCAATATATAAGAAAGCATCCTTCTCTTTGTCAAGAAATTAAAGTGAATAGATAAAGTGAATCAGTTCAAATTGGATTGTGCCAAATGGGAGCAAACCTATTCTTTACCCTTTGGTCTAGGCATAAAGAACATTGACTAATCTTAAGCTTGGTTACTGAATCTGCCTGAATCTGCGGCTAGGCTGGGTGGATACCGGCTCTCACTTTGGAGCAGCTCCCACATTCCCCTCGCCTGAGGGGTAAAATCTACACTTCAGCACCTAAACGATTGGACCGAATAGGGGATTTTAGTCTGTCACTCTAAGATCTCCAATTCTACACCTGATAATTTTATTTCCCTATTTATTTGCTTCAAACTTCCAAGGGCTTTGACCTCCCTGAATCTTAGATGTAATACTCACTTTAGTTGTAAAACTCAAGATATTTTAACAAATCAATCAGCCAGATTGAAAGTAAATTAAGATCGAAGTGAAAACATCATCACAACTTCTTTAAAATTTTCATGGCTCAACCAATTCAAATCATCATTTCACAAAATCTCAAGATAAGGAGAAAGACAGAGAAAACTACTCATAACTCATGGGGAAGATACGACAAAACTCGAAATTTATATATAAAAGCAAAGTCATACAAACTACAACAAGTAAATAACACTTATCTCTAATTCCTCCTCAAACAAACTCCTCAAAGTTCCTCTGAATCTCTTCCTTTCTTTACAACACACAGAATTCTTCTTCGAAGCGGCAAGGAGGAAGAAATCTCTCACTTTCCCTCCACTCTTACAATCTCTCGAAGAATTCCTCACAATCTAACCCTCAATTGAACTCTCTACACTCTACGCACTCTCTAAACTCTCCCAACACTTACCCTATTTTTGGCCAAAAACTCATCTTAAAGTTGTAGAAGAGTTTCTCTAAGAGTTACCTAAGCATCCCTTCAAAAATCATCCACATTCAATGCACCTTTTGGGATAACCGCCGATCTTGCCATCGGCGGGCTTGAGGGGGCGGGCGGATCAGCGGCCTCAAGGGCGCCATCAGTGGGCCTTCTAAAATATTTGTCAGGACTCTTGAGAAAATCTCATCGTCGGCGCCGTTGGGCTCACTGTCGGCGCCCTAGTTCAAATCTTCATATTTTGGTCCTTTTCAAACCAAATTCGCTCCTTTTTGCATATTTTTGCTCCCATGACCATAATTCATCATACCTACAACAAAATATTAAAAATACCTTTCTTTAAAGTGCAATATCATCAAAAACCAGTGTAAAATAGTGTAAAATAGGTATGAAAATCTCAACATATTTTCTTTTGGTCAACCACCAGTTGATAAGATCATCCCAAATGGACCTTTTCTATTACAAATGGTCCCTCCCAAGTTTGTTTAAATTTTTCACCTATCTTGCGGTGTTCAAGAATAGGTCTTTTGAGAACATAAATAAGGTCACCAACCTTGAATGACCTCGGGTGGACCACTATGTCATGAGCCTGCATCATCCTTGCTTGGTAGAGTTAAAAATGTTATTGTGCTTCTAGTTATTTTCCCTCGAGTCTTTCCAATTCTTCATGTATGAGTTTTGCACTTTCTTTAATTGTGATTTGATTGGTGACGGCTACTCTAAAAGATGGTGTTTTGATTTCTAGCGGCAGTACGACCTCAGACACGTACACAAGTGCATAAGGTGTACATTTAGTGGGAGTTCTGAACGATGTCTGGTAGGCCCACAAAGCTTCTAATAGTTTATTATGTGAATCTCTTCTATATTCATTCAACTTCTTCTTTAAGATTTGGACGAGCGTCTTGTTGAAGGCAACGACCTGGCTGTTTGCCCTAGGATATTAAATTGTAGAGTACCTCCAGTCTATCCCATGTCTTTAGACGATGTTTTTGATATTTGTGCTCTTAAAGGCTATCCCATTGTTTGAAATTACTTTGTGTTGTACACAAACATGGTACACGATTTGGCTCTTGAAAAATTGCAGAACATGATGTGTTGTAACCTCTCATAACGGTACTGTCTCTACCCACTTGAAGAACTAATCTGTAGCGGCAAGAAGAAACCGGTGTACCTTAGAGGATGGAGGGTCTATCGGACCTATTATGTCTGCGTTTCAGCACTCAAATGGCCACGAAGCGACGGTTGGGTGTAGCACATTCATAGGTTTGTATAAGACCACCCCATGCACTAGGCAAAGGTGAAACCTTTTAATTATATCCATGCAATCAAATACTATCACTGGCCAATAATATCCAAGTCGTTAAATTTTTATTTTCATCTTTGGCCCTGACTGGTGAGCACACACAATACAACTAGTTTTTATTTGATAATAGTTTGTGCTTCTGCTCTGCTCAGACATCTCAACCACATCTGATCGAATGATCTTCTATAGAGTACATAACCCTTTAGAGCATATGACATAGCTCTTCTCGTGATGTGGTATGCCTCGGACTTGTCCTCTAGCAGCTTTCCAATTTGCAAATATTCTATTAATGGCTTGCACCAATCTTCTCTAATGTTAGAAATTGTAATAATCATTCTTTCTTCTTCTTTTAGTTTATGTAAATTGTCGAGGTTGATCCGAGTCACAACTTGTCTTCCTTGTACTGTAATGTAGATGGAATCCTCCGTTGGACACACCATTTTCTTAGCGGGTTTTGCTAGAGTATCGGTCTGGACATTTTCTCCTCAAGGAATCTGGTACAGAGTTACATCGGGGATCTGCTCTAACAGTTTCATTGTGTACCGGTGGTATTCTACTAGCCTTGGCTTCAAAGTCCTACATGCTCCGATGACTTTTTGGATGACGGGTTGTGACTCGCTATAGATGGCAACGCTTGTTATGTTCGTTGAGATTGTCAATTTCAGTGCAGTGATCAATGTTTCATATTATGCTTTATTGTGTACATGGCACTATTAGGTAGTAGGAGAATCTAATTATAGCCTTATCTAGCGTGATGAAAATCAGCCCAATTCTTCCTTTACCTGGCATAACCATTTTTGATCCTTTGTCTTTCCTAGTTGATTAAGCCCCATTGAAGTACATTTCCCACTATTTGGCACTAGGCAGTTCTATTTACAATATCTACTCATCTGGTAGCTCATCATTGAGTGGGGACTCAGTTAGAAGTTGGTGTATTGTGAGAAAATTTACTAAAATTTGTCCCTTGATAGCGCTGAGGGGAACAAAAGTTATATCGAATTGCAATAAAATCATCGATCACCTTGCTAAATGTCCAGAAAGTGTTGGTTAGGTTATCAAATATTGCAATGGATTAACTTTTGAAATAAGGGTAATTTTATGAGAAGGCATTTAATGCCTAAGCTTTTGGGCGATAAAAATTAAGGATAGACAATGCTTCTCAATAGGGGGATACCTTACCTCCATCGGTATTAAACGTCAACCCAAGTAGTAGAGCACATTTTCCTTACCCTCATAATTGACTTGAGCTAACAAGGCTCCGAGAGAGTCATCTAAGGTCGTGGTATAAAGTATCAATGGTTTTCCCGGGATTGTGGCTGCTAACGTAGGAGGTGTCATTAAGTATTGCTTAATATCCTTGAAGGTCTACTAACATTTCTCTTCCCAAATGAATTTTGTGTCCTTTTTAATTAATGCCGATAAGGACTGACACTTACCTGAGAGATTAGAAATAAAACATCTCAGATATGTCAATTTTTCTTAAAAGGAATGTAGTTGTTTTATGTTTTTGGGATGCTGCATTTCCAAGATAGCTTTAATCTTTTTTGGGTCGATCACGATTCCCCGATGACGGACAACGAATCCTAGAAATTTTTTGGTGGTGATGTCAAAGGTGCACTTTAAGGGATTCATCTTTAGATTATTTTATTGTAATCGTTTGAACACAATCCTCAAATCATACAAATGATCTATTTTCTATTTTTTATTGATGACCAAATCATCCATGAAGCACTTCAAATGGTTGCGAATGAAGCGTAAAAGATCTTCATCATCGCTCGTTGATATGTTGCTCCGTCATTCTTTAAACTGAATGGCATCACTGTGTATCAAAAGATCCCAATCGGTGTCCTGAAAGCTGGAAGTGATGCATCCTTTGTAGCCATCTTGATTTGGTTGTATCCTGACGATCCATCCATGAAAGATAAAATCTCCTGTGTCGATGCGATGTCCACCATTAACTCTGGTATCGGTAGTGGAAAATCATCTTTTGGACATGCTTTATTTAAATCCCTGAAGTCGACACATACACGGATTTGTCCATTTTTTTCTTAACTAGTACAATATTGGCTAACCATGTGGGTATTGCTCTTCTCGCACAAGGTTAGAATTTATTAACTTCTTTACCTCATAAATGACTTGTTTCTCTATATCAAGGCACATTCTTTTGAGTGTTTGTTTTAATTGGTCATATCTTTGTCTACCATGAGCTTATGAACTGAATTTTCTGCTGATAGCCCTGACATTTCATCATAGCTCTAGACAAAGCAATCTATAAAATCTAATAATAACTTTATCAGTTCTGTGGATTCTTCCTTATTGAGCAGAGAACTTATAAAGGTAGATATGGGCTACTCCTTAATCATAAGTTTGATTTCTTTCAATTCATCCACTGTTAATTTAATTTCTTCCTCAAATTCCAGTGGGGCATCACCTATTATCTAATATTGAGAGTCATCCTCTACATCAAGGCAATCCTCTTCCAATTTGCTAGTAACAATGATGCTAAATTCCGACTCATCGACTGGTCCTACAGTACCAAATTCGAGACCTTCTTTAGAGTTAGGAGTTCAACTTTTAACATTCCATAATTTCTCGAAAAGTTGTAGCTTATCCTTTGGCAATTTCTTTGGCACATATCCCTGCTAAATTAACTTTTGTACACAAAGAGAAAAGTAACCAAACAGTAATTCCATTAATTCATTAGATCTTCTTCTTAATTTACATGATTTTCAGAACTAGTAGAAGGGGAAGCACAGTAAAACTTGATCGGCTTCAAAGCAACACTATAGACTTCCTTAACCTTTAAACTCTCAACCTTTTAAGGGTGGATTAGAATAAGGGTCATGGCATTCACATAGTGTTTGATCCGATCATACATCGACTCATATTCATCTTTCTCCACATCTTCTAAAGAAATTCCATACTTTTGTTTCTTCTATTTTATCATCATCATTTTTTCCTCAGATTTTTCTTCATCAGAACTTTCTTCCACATTGATGTTGATGGTTGGCCTAGTCTATTCAACAATCACATTGGTTCTGCCTCGTTCACGTCCCCGGCCTCAATCTCGGGTGTATGGGCTAAAAGAACCTCTACGAGCTTATTATGAAGGAACGATAGTAAATCATCGAAGTGGAGTTGAATGACCTCTTCTTTGTGATTCTTCTTAATCTTGTAATTTGTTTGCTACAGTTTCATGGGAAAAGACATTTCTCTTTGGAGGCGTGTAGTAGGTGGCATTTTCATGGACACCTACTTTATGAACTAAAAATGGCTATAAATCTCCCTTAATACAATTCTCTTCCCCTTCATTGAAATATGTGATACATTGGTGTAGAGACGATGGAATCATATTATGCTCGTGAATCCATGATCGTCTAAGTAAAGCATTGAAAGAGGTCTATGCTTCGATGATATGGAATTTTGTGGTTGTTATTAGTTCTTTTACTTTCATTAGTAGTATAATCAATCCAAGGGCTCTTTCTTTCTTCTCGTTAAATCCTCTTAACATCATTTTATTGATTGTAAGCTCTTGAGCTTTAATATCCAAATATGATAATGTTCGTAGACTCATTAAGTTGAGCGATGCTCCCAAATCCACCAAAACATTGGACAATACAAATCTACCGATATTAATGGAGATTAGAGTGGTCGGTTATGGTTAGTGGTACCGAGCAGCAAGTCTTCATCTATGAAGTTTATCCCAAGTTGTTCCTTTAACCAACAAACTTTATCCGAGGATGTGCTGACTAACTGACCAAAGCAAATCTCTTGGTTAAGCAAGGCTGTAACCAGAGACTCCCTCATCTCCTTTGATAATATTAGAGCAACTCCTAAGATGAGCTAGCTTGTTATAATCCACTTTATATAATCCTCTGATCTTCACATGATTATGTGGTTCTTCAGCTGGCGGCGGTGGAGGTAGCTCTTTATGAGTGACTATTTATTTTCCTTTATTTACTGGAGCTGACCTCGAGGGTAACACTGTCCCTCTCCTTAGATTTATTTTTGTGATTTCTTTTTCTTGAGATGTTGTAAGCGAAATTTCTCATGTCTCTTCTTTTTCATTGGAGAGACCCAAGTTAATAGCAGGTGGTACACTATGGCACTTGAGGACTGCTTCCTCACTTCTAGTGCTATCGTAACTGGTAATGTCAATATCTTCATCATTTTAGTCAAGGAGTTCATCAGACTTGAGTACGATTTGAGGATCGGTTTGGGAACTGAGATCAGAGTTAGATTGAGCAAAGTAAGTTACGTTATCACTAGAAAAATTTAAAATGTAGTCGAAATCATTATATTCATAATACCAAGGTGGGGTAAAAAGATAATTATACATAGTCAAAGGTTTAAGGATTTTCTTTATTGAAATCGAGACAACCAATCTAAAAGAGGCATCCTCTGTCCTACCCCACATGTTATCAATCATTAAAATGTTGTTCTTTCCTTTATCTTCTAGTTGCGATGATTTCTATGATGGATTCTCCATCTTGGGCTGAGTAGGCTGTAGACTCTGAACGGTTGCCTATAATAAAGCGGTTTGAATCTATTACAGTATGTTCTTAGTTTAATTGCTCTAAACTATACTCCATCCTTTTTTTTCATAATTTGGATCTTCCAGAGTGATTGGCTAAGTCAAATGCATATTTACAGAACATTTTTTAGGTTCTTTAAATTACTCCTTCGAGATTGTTATATTTCCTTCTTTAAAATTCCTCTTGAGCCAGTCCATGAAAACAAAGCAGTCCTCTGTTGTATGTCTCAACATTCTGTGGTAGGGACAGAAATTGGGATAATCCTTCTTGATAACTTCTTCCAGCCTCTTTGGTTCTGGTAATCTGAACTCGAGCTTCTTCATTAAATTTCTGAACATCTCTGACACATCCTCATCTTTGAAAGTATATATCCTCCTCTTTCTTTCTGAAAGAGTTGGACCTATTCTACCCTCTACTCGGTGCGGTCCTCCATGATGTGGTTATTGGCTAGACTGGTCATACTGTTGTGCTTGTTGCTGAGCATGTTGTGTTGATTGCTGGGAACTTTAGTAAGAATGCTTTGCCTGTAACTTTATTGGTTGTTTTTCTGTATTGAATGTTGTCACTGTTCCAGACTTCTTCTCAAATATTCTGGTCATCGTGGACTTATCGACTTCTCTTGGGAATCCATGTGTTTAACTTTCTCCTGTAAACTACTGGCTTTGCTTAGCAGCTTCTCAAAGGACTTCATGGTGAGTCCCTTAAGTATGAAAGCTACTAGCCCATGGGTGCTTTTAATTAGAATCTCAATCATATGTTGTGTTTGTAGTTGAGGTTCAAATTTCATGCTAAGGTTTCTCCACCTCAAGATGTAATCCACCAAGGTCTCATCAGGCTTTTGCATCTCCACTACGAGATCTTCAATAGAAACATGATGTTGCGCTCTAACAAATATTTTCATGAACAATTGTTTTAACTCAGAAAACGTCTTGACTGATCTGTTGGGTAGCTCAGTGTACCAATTAAATGCAATCCCTTACAGGCTACTGATAAACTAATGGAAAAGTAAAGGTTCATTACCTCCGGTGTTTTCACAACTAGCTCTGAAATGTGCTATATGCTACATGAGATTTTTGCTCCCGTCGAATGTCTTAAACCTTGATGACACAAAACCCTTAGGGTTGGGTATGACATGGAATTCCTCCAGGTAAGGTTTACCCCTTAAATTCAAAGCACCACCCTTAGATTAGGCTAAGGCCTCTCGAACTCGTTGTTCGACTAACTATTAATATCTTTCTCTAGTATAATACTTGGTGAGGAATCCTTCTTTTATTGATCCTCTCCGTTGGGGGAGGCAGCTTCTCTTCTTTCATCGGTGATATGAACTATTTCCTTCTGGTTAATGATACACCAAAATAAAATGTTGTTTTAAGTACATTTTTATGCTTATCTTTGGTGATATTACACTTTAAGGAAAGGGAATTTCATATTTTTTTGCAAGTATATCATTTTTAGGTATTTAGAGCAAAAATGACAAATAAGGAAGAAATTTTGAGCCCAAAAACTGAATTTTGGAATTTTGGCACATGATGCATCGTTTGATAGAGGCTTGGCGCATGATGCGCTAGAGATGACTTTTGTGGATTAAGGTCGTTTGAGACAAATTTTGCATGAAGTTTCAAAGGGACACTTATTTTAGACACCTATTAGAGTAATTCAATGCATCTAGACATTTGGACGATTCTTTTATGAAGGTATATTTCTGTTAAATCAAATGACATATTTTTTGAATTCAAAAGAGTTGACTTTTGGAGGAAATTTTGAATTCCTTTTGAAAACAGGCTGCCCAAAATAAAAGAGAAAGATTTCAAGGAGTTTGAAGGGGGACGAAGAGGACAAGAAAGTGGGGGTGGCGTGAAAGGCAAGGAGAGATGAAGAGGATATTTTCTTCTTGGGTTGTAAATAGAGAGGGAACGTGAGAGATCTCTTCTTTGTTACACTTCTAAGAGAGAATTGAGTGTGCTTGTAAAGAGAAAAATGTTTGGAGCGAACTTCTAGGGATTTTCTTTGGAAAGATTGTGAGATAAGTTGTGTCTTTCATTTCTTTTATTTTGTGAACTTGTTTTTTATATGAAATCCATGTTTTATCGTATCCTTCTCATTAATTCTGAGTAGTCTTCTTTATCCTCTGAGTAGTCTCATTAATTCTGAGTAGTCTTCTTTATCCTTCTCCCTACTTTGAGATATGGTTTTTTGAAGAATTCATTTTTTTTTCTACGGTTTTAAATGTCAAAAATTTGTTATGATACGGACTCCGATCTTCATTTACTTTTTAATCTGGCCAATTGAAATGTTAAAACATGTTGAGAAATATATGTTATGAAGAAGGACTATCAATTCTACAACAGGGTGAGAATCAGATTTGATTTTATGAGAGAGTATGTCATCCAAAGAATTGAGTGCAAATAAATAGGAAAAAATAGTTTTTTATATGCAGAATTAAAGCTTTTAAGGTGACAGATTAAAATACCCAATTTGGTCCAATTGATTGGAAACTAATGCGAGATTGTTAGCCCTCACGAGAGGGAGTAGTAGGAGCTCTAGAGTGGCAGCCTGTATCCTCCCAGCCTAACCACAGAATTAGCGACCAAACTCTAGATTAGTCAATGTTATTTATAGCACTTGGAAGAGAGAAAAGAACAGGATTTCTCATATTTGACACAAAATAGTTTATATATATATTTTTAAATGTTTTTAATTTCTTCACAATCCATATATTCATTGTAAAGGGGAGTGATGTTTTCTTAAATTTGAATCTCCCGTCAACAAGAACTTTGTAGTTTTCATAATTTTGCTTTTGAAAGTTTTATTTTTAGGTAGTTAACTCTGTCTTTCAACTACATTTTATATAACATTCACTTTAGTAATTAATATTCAAACTTAACACTTTACTTTTTTTTTATTTTTAAATTATAAAATAATTTTAAGAATTTACTTGTAGGTTTTTCCAACGTCCTTGTGGGATCAATATCTAGGACTCCATTAGAGCCTTTTATTACTTGAGCGATATGTATACTTGCATTGATTTTAAAGGGGATTTGGCACTTTAAAAAGAGTTATAAAGATAAATTATTTTCATAAAAGGTATTTTTGTTGGGGTTATATTGCATATTTATTGTCATATCTGCCGTGTGTATTTTAGAATATTGAAAAATATTTGCAAAATTTACCCATTAAATCTACCCACATCAATTTTTTGGTGTCATTGTCAGGGAAGTAAAGGAAAATATTAGTAAGTTATTTTATTTTATTATAAAAAAAGAGTGTTTGTAGTTTAGTTTCAAACATTTTCTTCTTTAAGTGTCTTTACTTATTTTAAATTACTTGCTTTGTTTGTCTATGCGTAGTGTAAGATTTAAAAATTTGGTACCTTACGATTCTGAGTTAGAGAGAAATATTAGAAAAATTCGAAAACAATAAAGAGAAATAGATCATTTTAGCAAAATGGCTTGCAATTTGAGTAATGTTGGAAATGAAAACGAACATCATAAGAGACCTTTAAGAGATTATGCTAACCCTTTAGTAGATGAAATTCATTTGAGCCTACAGAACACTATTGTAGCTGCCAATTAAATTGAGCTTAAACCTACTATTATCCAAATGGTGCAAAATAATCAATTTGAAGGAACACCAACTAAAGATCCTAATTTACACCTTGCTAGTTTTCTAGAATTGTGTGCTACATTTAAATATGGAGTGTCGGTCGTTAGACTTATACTTTTTCCTTTTTCATTAAGGGATAAAGCTAAGATGTGGCTAAACTCATTAGCACCTGGACCTATCGGAACATGGAGAGATTTATCACAAAAATTGTTATCAAATTATTTCCTCATCTTCAAAACTGCTAAGCTTAAAAATGATATCACATCTTTTTGTCTCTTTGAATGGGAATCAATTTATGAAGCATGGGAAAGATTTAAAGATCTCCTTAGAAAATGTTTACACCATCTGTTTCCAGATTGGTTAATAATTCAAACATTTTAAAATGGGATTAGGTGGAAGATGAAAATTCTAGTAAAGATTTTCATTTTGAAGCAGAAAGTCTTATTAAACCAATGAAAATCTTTGTAGAATGACGACAAACTCCATTTCCTGATAGATTGAATCAGAAAACAGAGACAACAAATTTTCTAAATTTTTGGAAATTTTACAGAAATTAACGATAAACATTTCATTTGCTTAAGTTTTGGAAGAAATGCTAAGCAATGTGAAGTTCATGAAGGATATACTTAATGAGAAAAGGAAGTTTATAGATAATGAGACTGTTGAACTCAACGAAGAGTGTAGCGCTATAATTCAGAATAACTTTCCTGAAAAATTGAAAGATCTTGGAAATTATACAATTCCTTGTGCTATTTGCGAATGGTTTTAGGGAAAATTTTTATGTGATTTAGGAGCCAATATTAATCTTATGTCCTTATTAATTTTTGGAAGGTTGGGCTTTGGAGATATTTCACCTACTACTGTATCTCTTCAGTTAACTGACCGTTCAATTACATATCCTAAAAGATTTATAGAAGATATTTTAGTAAAGGTTGATAAATTTATCTTTCCTGTGGACTTTATTGTATTAGATATGGAGGAAGATAAATAAATTCCAATCATTATAGGAAGACCATTCCTAGCCACTAGAAGAGCTTAGATAAATGTGAAAAAAAGAGAACTAACTATGAGAGTTAGTGACCAAGAGGTTACATTTAATATTGCAAAATCAGTGAGATACCATGCAAAAGAGCAAGAGATTGAATGCTTAAGAATCGATATGAACAAATATTTAAGCCATGAATATTTTAAGAAAACTTTTGAAAGAGAATTTGAAAAGGAATATACTGAATATCAAGATGACGATAAAATTCAAGATGAATCTATGGAAGTGAGTAAAGAAGATTTGGATTATGTTCACAAAAAATTTGAAATGTTAGACCTTGCATAAAGTACTAAGAATTTGATTTCATCTATTGAGATACCTTCTTAAATAGAACTAAAAATACTTCCTACACATTTGAAGTATGGATTCTTAGGAGATTTATCTACATTACATGTTATAGTATCCTCAGAATTACTTGATAAGCAAGACCAATAGTTGTTGGAAACTTTAAAAAGATATAAGAAAGCCTTTGGATGGACATTAGTTGATATTAAAGGAATCAGTCCTTCAATTTGTATGCATAGATTTTTATTAGAAGATCAACATGAACCAAGAGCTGATCCTAAAACGTGATTAAATCCTTTGATGAAAAAATTTGTAAAGAATGAAATTTTAAAATGGTTAGATGCTGAAACAATGTATCCTATTTCAGACAGTGCTTGGGTAAGTCCAATTCACTGAGTTCCAAAGAAAGGAGGTGTGACTGTAGTGACAAAAGAGGATAACAAATTAATATCAACAAAACAAGTAACTAATTGGAGAATCTGCATAGATTATAGAAAATTAAATTCTGCCACCAGAAAAGATCATTTTCCTTCACCTTTCTTGGACCAAATGTTAGATAGTCTAGCTGGGCACAAATATATATTTTTTTTAAGATGGATATATCGGTTATCATCAAATATATATTGTTCCAGAGGATCAAGATAAAATAACATTCAGTTGTCCTTATGTAATGTTTTTTTTTTCAGCGAATGCCCTTTGGATTATGTAATGCATCTGCAAAATTTTAAAGATGAATGATGCCAATTTTCAGTGATTTGATTGAAAAAGTGATTGAAGTCTTTATGGACTATTTTTTTTTATTTGGAACTTCATTCAAGATATAATTAAATCATTTAGAGAAAGTTTTATAACGTTGTGAAAAGACTAATCTCATATTGAACTGGGAAAAATGTCAATTATTGTTGCAGAAGGAATTGTGCTTGGACATAAGTTTTCAGAAAAAGGCATGGAAGTAGATCATGCAAAAATATAGGTTATATCAAGCCTACCTCCACCTACTACAGTAACAGGAGTTAGGAGCTTTTTAGGACTTGCTAGATTTTACAGGAGATATATCAAAGATTCAAAAATTACTAAACCTTTATGTTAACTCTGGAAAAAGATACAAATTTTGACTTTAATCAAGATTGCCTTAAAGCCTTTGAACCTTTAAAAGAAAAATTGATCACTGCTCCTATAATTGTTTCACTTGATTGGGCAAAAAAATTTGAATTAATGTATGATGCAAGTGATTATGCTATTGGAGCTGTTTTAGGGCAGAGATATGATAAGATTTTTAAGGTTTTATATTATCCTAGTAAGACTCTTAATGATGCTCGGATTAATTACACAACAACTGAAAGAGAGTTATCAGCCATTGTGTATGCAATTGATAAGTTTAGATCATATATTATTGGAGCTAAATGTGTTGTGCATACTAACCATTCAGCTATTAAATATTTGATGAAAAAGAAGGTGCTAAACAAAGATTAATTAGATGGGTACTTCTGATGCAAGAGTTTGATTTTGTAAAAGTCAATAAAAAAAGGATTGATATTCAAATTGCTGATCATCTATCTAGGCTAGAATAGGAAGAAATACTTTATTTAGAAAAAAGAAATTAATGAAACTTTTCATGATGAACAACTTTATGTTGTAAAAGGATGGGAAATATCTTGGTATGTTGATATTGTAAATTGTATTCTTAGTGGTATTTTATCATATGGACTGACAAAATAGCAAAAAAAAAATTTATTCATGATGCAAATTCTTATTTTTTGGGATGATCCTTATTTTTATAAACAATGTAAATATTAGTAATGGGACGATGTGTGCCTTATAAAGAAATTCAAGAAATTATTCAGAAATGTCATGATTTAGAATTTGAAGGTCCTTTTGGAGATGATAGAACTGTTCATAAAATTTTACAATTTGGATTTTATTGGTTTACTCTTTTTAGAGATGTTAATATATATATATATCAAAACATGTGATCGATGTCTGAGAGTAGGTAATATATCAAAAAGAAATGAAATGCCTCTAAATTTTAATTTGGATATTAAATTTTTTTATGCATGGGGATTAGATTTTATGGGACAATTTATACCTTCATTTGGAAATATATAGATATTGATTGCAGTGGATTATGTTTTAAAATGGATTGAACCAATTGATTTATTTGGATGTCATGCTTGGAGTGTTTCTAAATTTTTAATTAAAAATATTTTTACAATATATGGAATGCTGAGAGTAATCATTACCGATGGAGGATCTCATTTTAGGAATGCAACAGTTGCAGGATTGGTAGAAAAATTTAATATAAAGCATAAAATTGAAACTACTTTTCATCCCCAGATTAGTTATTTCGTAAAAGTATCTAATCATGAAATTAAGAGAAGTTTGGAAAAGAGTTTTAATCCTAATAAAATAGATTGGTTTGTTAGATTAGATACAATATTATGGGCATACATGACCGCTTTTAAGACACTTATAAGAATGTCCCCATATAGATTTATTTTTGGGAAGACTTGTCACTTGCCAGTTAAATTGGAGCATAAAACTTATTGGGCTATAAAAGATTTTAATTTCAATTTGAAAGAAGGTGGCGAGAACTGATTATTGATGTTGAATGAGCTTAAGGAAATTAGGAGTGAATCTTACGGTAATGAGAGGATTTATAAGGAAAAGATGAAAGAATGGCATGAGGAAGATAATAGAAAAGAGAATTTGAATCTGGACAAGAAGTTTTGATATACCATACAAGATTGAAATTATTTCCTGAAAAATTGAAGTCTAGATGGAAAGGGTAATTCAGAGTTATAAAAGTCTATCCCTATGGAGGAGTTAATATTGAAGACCTCAAGATTGGAAAAATATTTAAAGTGAATGGAAACAAATTGAAACCATATTTTGATTGTCAAAGATCAGTATTTATGGAATTTGTAATATTAGGTCACCCAAAATGAAACTAAGAATGTCGTGGTGACGATATTAAATCAAGCGATTTGTGGGAGGCAACCCATATGAATCGTTATTTAGTTTGTTGTTGAGTTTTTTGTGTATGAAATATTTTATGTATATTTTTGTTTAGGTATTTATGAAGTTCGTGTATTTGAGAAAAATATTTAGAAACATCTTTGTTTACATAATTTTATGGAAATATTGAGAATTTATTAAATCGAAATTAAAATAATGATGTTTTTGGAACTAGCGCATAATGCGCTGAATTCCAGAGAACTGGCACATGGTGCACCGCGACCACGAATATGACTTAAATGTTTTGAAAGACAGTTTTTAGCAGTTTTTTGCGGTTTCTTCTCCTTATACCTCCTAAAAAATGAACTCTAAGTCTATTTTAAGAGGGAAAATGAGGGAAAAGCAACTAGATTTCAAATCCAATGGCTTCCCACTGCAAAGATACTACGAGATTTCAAATTTTCAATCGGAAAAAGTTTATCAGTTTTGATGCCCAAAAATTACTTGATCGAGTTCTTGTGAAGAAGAGGCTAATCAAAGAAAGGGAATTTGTGAAAATTTGTGAATCAAGGATTCAAAACACACCGAATACTCGAGTGAAAGAGATTATTGCATAGAGGAGCTAAGAAGTACTTTGCTACAATACTACCATTGTAGTTGTCCTTGCAGTGAAAGAGTTTTATGCAAATCTTCATGAAATCAACCAAGGAATAGTCTATGGGTGAGGCAGGTTTGTGCAGTTCACTCCTTCAAGAATAAATGAGATGTTTATGATTGATAAAGTGTCTATCGGCCATTATGCAAATTTTACCCGTATGAGAGACAATATGAATAAACTCTACGGGTACCTTACGAATAAAGATGCAAATTGGGATGCCAAAGATGATGGGAATGTAAGTTTTTCCTCATCATTTTTAAATCTTGCTTTGAAGGCATGACACTTCTTTATCGCATCAAAATTACTTCCCAGCATGAAGATCAGTGAAGAAATTAAGGAGAGTGTTATTTCAAATTATTGTATTAAAATCGGAAAACCTGTTGATATTGGAACCATAATTGTAAAATTTGCTTTGGGTTTGATTGTGAATGGATCTGAAATTTGACTTGGACATCCATCCACTATTTTCTTACTGTGCAGTCAATTGCAAGTACTATTTGAAAGTTAAGAAAAATCGCTTCTTCCTTGGAAACTGATGGATCCTAAAGTCTATTACAACAGTATTGGAATGAGAGATGAAAATGATATGAATGTGTTGATAGATCAAGGATCTCAGAATTCATCACCTATTCAGCCCTACTATAATTCGAGTGCACTTTTGAAGTGAATCAAGAAGATAAGGAAAGAGGTACAGAATATTATGCATGTGATTGGGAATATTTCTGAACTGTTGGATCATCTCTGTTGGATCATCTGGATTGGAACATTTTGAACATACTATACATATGTTCAAAAACATTATTGGATTGGAGAGGATTCAACTAATCAGTTTCCATATTGACCCTTATACAACTTTTATGTGCACTGCCAATCGATGGGAGATATTAAGGAGGACGAGAGTGGAGCAGATGTTTGAACTTAATTTATGCATGGAACATTTCATTTAATACTTCTTGTGTTAGTTTGTTAAGTTATATTGCATTTCCTTTCAGTTTTTGCACTATTTATGTTTATGCTTTGTATTTTGAATACATATGTTCAAAAACATTATTGGATTGGAGAGGATTCAACTAATCAGTTTCCATATTGACCCTTATACAACTTTTATGTGCACTGCCAATCGATGGGAGATATTAAGGAGGACGAGAGTGGAGCAGATGTTTGAACTTAATTTATGCATGGAACATTTCATTTAATACTTCTTGTGTTAGTTTGTTAAGTTATATTGCATTTCCTTTCAGTTTTTGCACTATTTATGTTTATGCTTTGTATTTTGATGTTTAGAATTTAGTGTTAGGATGTTGGTTTACTTTGGAACACTAAATTTGATGTTTGTTGGCTTGAAAACTGTTAGTTTTTATTAGTGCAAATTTTATATATAAATGTTAGTTTTGTGTTGTTTGTAAAAGTTTGGAGTTATAATGATGTTTGTGTATGCTTAGAAAGGTTTAGTTGAGTTAATTAGAGGTTGACGTAAGGCGGTACGAAGCATATTTCCACATAAATCAAAATTTAGTGAATTTATGCTCCACACATGATGCACTAGATTGGCGCATGATGCGCATTTTTATAGAATGTTGGCACATGATGTGCTAGATTTGGTGCATGATGCGCCAAAGACCTGAACACTTCGCCTAAAAAAATTGCAAAATTGCACGGACAAGCTCAAATTTCATTGCTTGGATCGTCTCCTACTTCTAAACCTTGACCTAGGGCTTCTTATTGAGGAAAATAGAGAAGATTTTGGAGGCCAAAAATCATAGATTCCATCTTCTCTTGGTAAGAGCTTCACTTCAACTTAGAAATTTTTTATTTTCACCATTGATTTTTCCAACATTATGGAAGATCCAAAATTTGGGATTTTTTATGAAAAAGCTTGAAGAAAACTCTTGGTGAAAAGTTTCTTAGCAGATAATCTTTCTTGAGGAGTTAGATTTTTGATTTAGTAATTTGTTTGAAATTTATTTGAATTTTTGTAGAATTTCCATTGGCTCCTCGAGTTAAGAGAGGAAGGACGTCTGAGCATTTTGATTCATGAAGATTAATTAACTTCAAGGTCCCAACATAGTTACAATACACAAACGGAGACCAGAAGATTGATCCTTGCCAGACATTAGGAATGGTTCTGCTACTTCACTGCAGTAGCGATTGTCCCAATGATTCAGGAGTGTTATGCTAAATTGAGGTTCACTGCTGGTGACCACATACTTGTTAGAGGTAACAAGTTGAATTTGTTGTTGATTGGATCAAAATGTTTTATGGCCTCACAAATGTATTTTTTGATGAATATGCTACATTCGTATTAACTAATTCATCATTGGATGAAGTGCTTGCCTTTTTGACTGATGGAAGAGGAGGGTGGAAGATTAAGAATAATAAGATAGTTAACTTCCCCACTTCCATGTTGACTAGCCAGTCAAAGGTATGGAATCACTTTATTTTTGCTATATTATTGCCAATGAATCATCTTTTCGATGTTACCAAAGATAAAGTTGTGTTGAATTATTGCATTCAGAACATGAAAGCAATATATATTGGTGCACTTATAGTTCATCATGCTCAAAATATAGCTGATAGTTCTACAACTAGTGGTTAGGGATACCCTGCTCTGATTTTCACTTTATGTCAACAATCTGGAGTAGAGTCCCATAGAAATGAAGAAAGATTACAATCACAGAATCCTATTAGAAGGCATATGATTCTAAGAGTTGAATCATTTGTGGAATATAGAGGGGGAAGAAGGGATATACCCTTTAAATCAATTGTAGGGGCATCTACTTCTCGCTTTGTATCATTAGAAAACATTATGGACCAACTCATGATTCAAAAAATGGACATAATTAATATTTAGGGTTAGTTGGGAGAGATTGGAGTAAGAAATGCTTATAATGATGAATATCAACAGATGAGAGTTTAGCATGTGTTGACCTCACATTTGGTTAAGGTTTAGTTTTCCCTCTTTAGTAGCCTAAGGACTATTCTTAGAAAAAGGACTATCCTATCGATTATTCCTAGAAAACTAGAAAAGGAATCCTCACCATTAGAAACTCTAAACTTCTCTTTGCTCAACTTGAAGTTTCACATATTTGTCCTAATCTAAAGCACTTAGTAGTTGGGGTCACTATGGGGGAACTCAAGGAGAGTTCCCATAGGACTGTTTGGCCATAGGGTTGACCTTGGGTGTTGGTCTGGAGCTAGTTCAATCACTATAACCTATATCCACTCACAATCCTAAAACCCAAATTGTTGTCTTTGATCCCTTGATCATTTGGGAGACTCATGTAGATGGTCCCTTAAACCCATTAGCCCTAGGCTAGTGTTTGGCTAAGACGAGTACATAGAGGTCCCAAATGGGGATTTCATTGGTTCATAGCTCATATAGAGTGGTCGGTACCCCAATTCTACCAAAATATCCAACTTGGCCTATTGTCCCTGAATCCACAAAAAATTACCTAAATACCTTTGAGACCCTAAATTTGACCAAAATCTTCAAATTCACCCAAAATACCCAGATTTGTTCAAAAATCATTTCAACCCATTTGAAAATTACCCAAACTACCCAAAACCTCCCAAAATTTCCAAAATCACCAAAATAACCCCAAAATTTTCCAAAATTACATAAATACCCTTGGCATCCCAAACTTTACCAAAACACCCAAAACCACTCCAAATATTTCCAAAACCAATTTGGACCCAATAATTGAACCTAATTTGGCCAATTTGTCCATTTTGACCAAAACCCCAAAATTGCCTTTAAAGGCTCAATTTTCCCAAATTCACCTCAAATTCAATTTTCCCAAATTCAAAAGGCTCAATTTTCCCAAATTCACCTCAAATGTCCATTAATTTGGGATCAATTCCCCTCAATTTCAATTCTAAACTCAAGTTCACTTTTCACATGACCAATCTAAACCAAATCCAAGTATGATTGGGTCATGCTTTGAGCTCAATTTCGATCTAAGTTAAACCCCAAATTTTTGTCCTATGACGTAATCTTACGTAATTGAACCTCATAGCCTACTTTTTTTACCCCAAATTGAATCCTAAACTCTTCATACCAATCCTACACATCAAATTTTACCCTCAATTGGCCTTAGTAAAGCCTTAATTTTACTTAATTTTGACTTAAATCAAAAAATCTCCAAATTTGCCCCAAAATGGTTGTCTCCAAATTCCACCAAATTGAATGACCTAACCCACAAAAATTGATACCCAATTTATGTTGAAAACTCTTTATGACATTCCTATACACCATTCACAACCATCAATTTTGACTTATCCTAACCTTAGCCCAACCTAGCCTCCAGTCTAGTCCAACATGCCCAAATTGGCCAAAATCCCAAAGTCCTTCAAATTGGCTTCCAATTGAACTCAAAATCATTTCAATCCTTCACCAAAAATCTTCATGACAATCATCTATACAATGTTGATCAATAAATTGACCTCAAAGTCACAACTAGCCTAACCTAAACCCAACCTTTGACCATTTGGACCAAATTGGACCCAAGCACCAAAATTGACTTATCCATCCTAAAGTCACCAAATTAAGGTCTCCACAGCCATTAAATGCACCCTATTGACCAGGCTAAAACCCCCTTAAACTAGCTTGGTGAGCTATGGACCATTGGGTCCTTAAATTAAGGGATTTATTCCAACTTTTGGGTCTTAAAAAAATCTCTTCCATCATGACAAACCATTATAGGTAGATTATAATTAAGCCTCCCCCTGGTTCACCTGACCTTCTGGCCACCTCCCCGGGCCCTGCCGGCTGGCCTAGTGGCTGGAAAACATAAAACCCAAGAGCCCCAATCTCAAATTCAAACCCAAATTCACCCACCTTAGCTGACCAATCCAAATTGACTTTAGCACTTTAAAACCCTCCACCTAAGCAACTCTTTGCACCCATCAATTTTCCCTAAGCTTCCCTCTAAGCTTCTTTATTTAATCAGCTCCTCCATGCCCAAAGAGATGACTGTACTAAAATCCATGGGGAAACTCTGTCCAATTTCTCTCAGACACTCTCCAAGAACTACTAAGCTCACTGCCATCATTTACCCCCACTGATCCTCACTGTGGAAGCCCAATTTTGAGGTCAAACTTTCAGGTTAAATTAAAACATCTCTCCACAGTCCACCAAACTCAAATTAATTGTGCACACACCATGCCCACAGTGAGAGAAGTTGATTCCCCATTGAAGCCCCCTCTCAAACAGCCTCTAACCTAATTCTAGACCGACACCTAAAATTGAGCTTGATCGAATTCTTACCTAGAAAATTCACCAGGGCACAAGACTTCATATGGACGTTTGTTGGATCAAATTGAAGCTACCACAACCATCTGATTGAGGCCTCCCCTCTCAGACAAAGGTATTGAGCTTTAACCCTAGCACGAGCTTATTTTGATTCTCCATTTGTAATGGCTTGATTTTATACTTGATTAACAACATAGATGTGTTTGTCTTGAGTAAATGAAGGATAAGTAACAAGCCCCATGTGAATTGGTTGAGTCTAGATGAAGAACTTAAAGTTTTAGAGCGAATAACTTACAGGTCAGGTCACTTGAGGATGATAACGGAGAGCCGTCTGATCGTGCGTGTATCCAACCAACGGAGGAGATCAAACCGGACGAGCTGATGGTGCATGAACTGCGGGCCGCATGACAGCTAAAGTGGATGGCGGCATTGAACGAGAGCGCGTCGCGTGTGAGTTTGAAGCCACCGTAGGATGAGTTGGTGCCGTGTGGATAAGTAGAAAAATATGGATTTTTTGAGTTAACGCCACCATGGCCTGAAATTTTGATGGTTTATTCCCCCATCACAGAGGAGATGTTCTGTGATTTTTCCAAGGTCAGAGGGCATCTTTATGCTTCTAGCCCTAATTTTTAAGCTAAAGTGAGCATTATGGCTTATTTTAATTATATAAATCAAAATATAACTTGAGGAATTATGAGAATAATTTTAGTAGGTTTTTTGTGGTCAGAGAGTTTAAAAAAAATATCTTTATGTTTTGAATTACCTTGTGAATTTCTATATTTAAGTAAATGTGAATATGTTGTGTTAATTTTTGTAAATTAAATACTTATCAAAAATTGACAAAATCACTTCCCTGTTGTCCATAAAAAACATCTCTATCCATCGTAAAATTATCAAAATTATTTGGCTTAATTTAACCATTAAAATGGATTTTTAAATTAAACCTTGTATTTTTGTACAAAAATAATTATAGTAAATTAAATAAACTTAAGAAAAGTATGAAACTTAGTTTTCTTAGTTCCTTGTGATCAGGGGCATTTAATAAAAATAAAATATATTTTTTTGAAAATATTTCATTTTTAAATAATATTTTGAATTAAAAATAATTAAAATAATCAAGATTTCCAAAAATATCAAAATTGGTTCAAAATGTGTTAAATGTCCCCTGGTCACTTAGAATTCATAAGGATATTTTTCCTAATTTAATTTTAAAGGCTGAAAAATGAATTTTTCATATATTCCCACTAAAAAATAATTATATTAAATAAATTAAAAAAATCAAAAAAATAAAAAATTTGATTCTGAGTTTCGTGAACTCAGAGAAGTCTACTAAAAATATAAAAAAGATTTTTGTGGTAAAAAGTATCATTTTCTATTTAATTTAATCATTAAAATTGATTAAAAATTAAACAATAATAATAATAATTTAATTCAAAAAATCATGAAATCTTGCCTAAGTGTTTCTCTGACCTTGGGAAACCTCTAATAAATTTTCTCATAAATATAAAACTTTATATTGGAAAGCTAAATAAATCAACTTGTAAAAATCCTATTTTCTAAAATTAAACACTTGTCTAAATTAAATTCAAATTTTCAGAGGTCCGCATGTTCTCCTCAAAACATTATAATTACCTCGTGGATATGACACTCTAAACACTCAAAGTCATTTGAGTTGTGTTTAGTGAGTTATGGTGAGTTAGTGAGTTATGAGGTGAAGTGCCCCAAGGGTAAAGTGGTAATTTTAGACTTTGGTGCCTTAATCAAAATTTAGGATTAACAAAGGTAAAATGGATAATTTTGATATTAATGAATATGTTTGGATGATTAAAATACAAAGGGATTAAAAGGAAAAAACCCACTCACCACCTTTGCACAATGTCAACAAGATTATAAACCTCCTAATCTTCATGACTTGGAAGTCAATTAAAGATCAATTGATTCTTAAGTGTGGGGCTTAAGTTAGAGAAGATGATAATTTACTTTTCTTAAGCCCAAAGTTGAGGATGGATTGACTATTTAATAAGAATACACATCACTTAAACCAATATTTGGATGACCACCATTTCACCTATCATGATTGTAAAAGGCTTTTGTAGTGGCCTACGTTTAATATCTAAACTCAATTGATTGGATTTAGAAAATGATATGATTGGAAATTAACATCGACAAACACTACAAGCCTGACTTTAATTATGGGCACCATAATCTTTAAATGACTTAAAATTTCCTCAAGGGCACTCACTCACATAACTCTTAAATGAACATATCCATGTGATAATCAAATTGTTAAGTTTCACTGAGCAATGGGGTAGTAACACTTCAAACTCGGATGATTAATGGAACAATATTATTAGTTTGAAATGAACTCGAAATAATTTAAAAGAGCCTCAAAGTAGTTTAACTTGGCATATTTTGTTCTTAAATTATCCTTTAGGACATTCCATGGTCCAACAAAATCATAGTCTGGGGTTTGGTAGCTAAACCTTTATCTACTCTTGCAATTTAAACTTCCTTGCAACATTATATACATGCCATGCAAGTACTGACCTTTCAGGTGGTGGAACGAGAAGACTCGCCAGGTGCACTTTTACAATTTGCAGTACCGTCTTTTCTTATATTTCTGGTTTGCTTTTCTGTGAATCAAGCCAAGCTGTTACATCTCTTCACACTTGTTGCAACTCTTTGACATTTTAAATCACAAATCAACAAAAAAAATTTAGGATGCCCGGTTTATAAGACAAATGCGTCAGTTTGAGTACTTTTGTCAAAACTATAAAACATGGGACATCGCTAACTTTCAGAAATTCTTCAAGGACGTCTCTATCGGATGATCGGAAATCCCTCTGAGGTGGTAACCTATGGTTGCTAACGAGGCTTCCCATGGTCTAAATGAAAGTGTGGAACTCATTATGTTGAATTTAGTAAACTCATTTGGACTAAGTGAATCCAATAGAAAATAGTGGTCCCGGATCGAGGGAACCGTAGGATGCTAATCGATGCACTCTAATCAACTTTAATATGCCCTCCTAATATTTAAAAAAATATAACCATAGGAACATCTGATTTGACATCATAACCTTACACATTAGAAAATTTAAACTCATCATGACGAGGAGCTTGGAGCTAACATTATGGGCAGCATGACCATCTTAAACAGTAGGAGGATCTACAACAACATATCTTTCCTTATAATTAAATAACAAGCCTTAAGACTTCGAGGTTGTTTGCTTATGCAACATAAATCCTCACCTAATCTTTAGGCCTTTGTATGGCCCTGCTGTATAAGCTCTAACTCGTCTTAGGATTCCGAGGTTTTCGTTCTTCAATACCTAAGTCCTCACATCTTTCAGGCTATTTATGTGATCGTTTCACGTGAGTGTAAGCCCTAATTAATAAAATTGGCAGGATAAAACATTCAAATAATTTCTCCTCAAAATCGAAGCCAAACAATAGGATAGATTAGGAAGTCACCAAGGTTCTCCTCTGGATCTATGACTTCCCCTAGTTCTTCCTTCTTTTTATTCCATAATAAATTTTCCAAATATGAACTATTCCCCTTTCACACCTCTTTGTCCGATCTCATTGAAATGTCTATCCTTTTGACCTCTTTCAAGATAACATTTCTTGATTTTTATTGAGAGTTTTCTTAGGTAACTTTAATTATCTAAGATGTAATATTATCTAAGATGTAATTATAAGATGTAATTAACTATAGCGGCTTGCACTTATAGGAAGCTTTTCCAAACTCAGCTTAAGAGAAACCCTATTTAATTCTTCGTATTAAATATGGGAACTTGTCGGCAAATAAAATGGTTTCACAGACCAAACAGATGTCATATATTTTTTTATTTTATTTGTTCGAGCCTCATCCTCAAGTCTTGTGTTTATCTTTTCGGATAGATACAGGGTTTGAGGTATAGTGCTCTTTCATTTAAATTATGTAAATTAAAACGCCTTTCCAAAGCAGGCGATGGGATTCTGATTCTTGTGGCCGGTAGCTTCCAATGGGAAACTCCACACCCAAAATAGTGTCGACAGCTCCTGGCGACTCCACTGGGTATTATCTTCTCTCTCCATTAAAATCAGGAAATATTATCTTCATATATCGATAATGTTTTCATGTCCCTCTTGGCCCAAATTACCCTTCTTTTATTGGCATGCTTTACCCATTTCTATCTTGGGAAAGTATGGTAAACTCTTTTGGACTTTAGGACCATCTCTTCAACCACCTTTGAATAAAGAAGTTTAGGAGGCCATTAAGGACTTTTTAATCTCTATGTGGGGTCAGACCCCCAAAAGGTGTGTTGGTGGACTAGTTCCACTTGGGCATTGCGTGCTGTAAAGTTAGTCCCACACTAGGTCCTCAACTTCACCTTTTTCACTTCTGAATTTGATTTGTTATTTCACAAATTAAATTTATATTGTGCCGTGCTGCACGTGTTATTCAAATTTTCCTTATATTAATTAAATCTTTCTACTTTCAAACTACTTTTACATTAAAATCTCCACAATTTATATAAAGACTTGCCCGATCTACAGATCAACCACTATTAATTTTTAGTGCTCGCACTAAGATTACGAGGTATTGCCCAAATAGCTAGCCCCAGAGCTTTCTTTTTAAAGCTACTGCAATGGCGTTCCCAATGCTCACCTTTTCCTGTAACCTGTCAACGAGCCACAGTGCCTGTAACGTCGCTTCCACCATCAAGTTTGGAGCCAGATTTGAGGATCTCAAGGTTGTTCTTATAAAAACCCCATTGGTCATAATGAAATTTGATGCTCCAGAGGTTCAAGAATCATTTGTTGAGTTTAACTTGAGTTGCCCTCATGACTTTCCTTCTTACAAGAAGGTCAAGATTACTACCACCATGGCACCCACCAAGCCTGTTGTTCTTGCATCTGCTAAGGGAAAAGAAGTTATGATAGTTGAAAACCAGACTAAATAATTGGTTATTCTGTCATCAGTATTTAAAATCGGATCAAGTTTGAAAATTGCACCGCTAACCCAAACCCAAAGGAAAAACTGTAGCTGGATGGTTCGGAGGGTGACCAAAGCCCAGACTCCTAAGGAGGTACCTGTTGATGAGGATACCAAGATGAGTCAATATTGCCGGAGACCTATCCACTTTTGTAAGGGAGTAGGTTCCATCCCTTAATGAATACCAATGTGTACAAAAGTATCCAGAAGATAGCCGCTACTTTACTGTCACTTCATGGACATGGTCGGGTGAGGAAGAAGCTTGCTCCTATCGCTCTAGCCAGTTCAGTTTTCTAGAAACTAGCCGACAAAGAAGGATCTTTTGTTGGTAGTTACTCAAATGAGTGGGATGCGTAGTATTACCTTGTATGAAAAAAAAATTTTAAGGGACTTCAGATCTGCCAGGCGATCTCAAAAGTCAACTGAAGGTTTGTCTGCTCACATCCCGTCTGGTTTAGCCTAGGGAGCAGAGTTGATACCACCATTGTTATAACCGATTCTACTGTCATTAGACCCGTGGACCATCGACCAGTTAAGTCATGTCTGGATCCAAGAATTCTACCAATCACCCACCATAAGGATGTTCTTAAAGTTCCAAAGGAAAAGACAAAGAGATTACCCAGTACTGAATTGGGTTTGCACCATGGGGAGCATACTTTTCCTCGACATACCGATATTTCTACCGAGACACTTTATCTCAAGATGTCACCGTCAAATAAAAAGGTATGGATACCAAAGATCACTGTATCGATATAGTCTAGTAAGCCAGCAGAGCAAGATCATGAAATGAAGCAAGGGTCTGAAATTTCCGACATTGTCACAACAATTGTTAGTGAGATAAAGGAGCAAGTGGAAGATATCCAACCAAGTCCTCCATATCTCAAAGTACTACAAGAATCAATAATTGAAGAAAAGGTTGAAAAGCTCAGGGTCGATTTTTCCGAGTTAGCCCGCGAACATGGATTTTTCATTGATGATGATGAAGACTTTGACTTCAATGATTACGTCAAGGAAGATTTCATTGATGTCCATGTCATCGAAACTAGAGCCGTTGCATCTGCGCGCAACGCTCAACCTCTCGTCGAAGAGAATGCCATAGATGAGCTGCATAGGGCTATCTTTCTAAAGGATGAGAAAATCAGACAAATGGAGAAAAAGATGGAAGAGATGGTTGTCGCTATGACCGCCATGACCACAGCTCAGGGACAGTCCCAACCACAATAGTTAGCCTCTCCAGAAGTCAATCAACCGGAGATTATACACATTACAAATGAAAGGAGAGAAGTCACCTCAGCAAATAGAGATGAGCAACAAAATACAACAAAATAAGGATATTCTCCATCAAGCACCACACCTGAAAAAGAATTTAAGCAAATAGTCAAACAAGTTCGGGAAGCCTTAACCAAATCTAAGGGTAGTGCATTGATTTTGAAGAGTAGACCTTACCCAGAGGAATTTGATGTTGTACTCTACCCTAAGGGTTTTGTGTCACCAAACTTTATGATATTTTACGGGTGTGGAAATCCCAGACAGCATATAACACATTTCTGTGCTAGCTGTGATAATACTGGAGGTAACAGAGGTTTTCTCTTTCGACAGTTTGTGAGCAGTCTATCAGGAATCGCTTTCGATTGGTATGTTGAATTACCCAACTGATCAGTCAAGACATTCGTCGAGCTAGAACAGTTGTTCGTGAAAAAATTTACCGGAGCGCAACATCATGTGTCTATTGAGGATCTCATAATGGAAAAATAAAAGTCCAATGAGACTTTAATAGATTATATCTTGAGATGGAGAAACCTTAGCATGAATTGTGAACCGCAACTACATGACATCATGCAATTGAGATCTTACTCAATAGCAGTCATGGGCCAGTGGCTTCCATGCTCGAGTGACTCACCATCAAATCCTTTGAGAAGCTACTCAGCAAAGTTAGCAATCTTCAAGAAGAAATCAAACACCTGGACTCTCATGAGAAGTCCAAGAAGTCCAAGATGACCAGAATATTTGAAAAGAAGTCCGGAACATTGGCAACGGTTGATAAAGGAAAGCAACCAATGAAGATACATGCAGAGAATTACCAGTCATCATCACAGCATGCTCGAAAATAGACACAATAGTATAGCGGGTCTAGCCAGCAACCGCCTTAGGGAGGATCATATGGAATAGAAAACAAGAAAATGTCCATTATGAAATGAAGGAAAGTGGCGTATTCCTTCAAAGACAAAGTCGTACCCAAAATGTTCAAAAGTCTGATGAAAAAGCCTGAATTCAGATTACTAGATCCAAAGAAACCCGAAGAGTTTGACAAGAACGATCAACCAAATTATTGCATGTATCACATATTACTTGGACACACCATAGAGGAATGTTTCATTTTCAAGGATTGGATTGAGAAAAATCTTAAAGAAGGGAATATAATGATCTCGAAAGAATATTTAAAAGAGCCTAAAAAAGGTTCTATAAATATGATTTCAGCTGAGTCAATCTCTCTGATTGACCCATATACTAGAAAAGATGGATGGAGTACAGTTTAGAGCAAACTGTCCAAGTAAATACTGAACCAGATCTAGAATGCTTCAAGATAAACCTTTGTTCAAAGTCTCCAGCCTGTCAAGCCCGAGGTGAATATTTCACCAGAAGGGCCATCATTTCCAAAGAAGAAGAAGAAGAATAACAACACCACAAAGTCTAATAGCACGGGGGTAAGATTGGGGCTTCCTTTGCTAGATTAGTTGTCTTAGATTTGGGGAAGACAATCCTCAAACTCCTGACCTTGTATAATTATCTTTTCGGGGTCTTATAAATATAATGGTTATGATTTCATGATAACATAATCGATTGTGACCAATCTAACTTTGATCTCGATTCCCAAAATGATCCTCAAATCATAATTGAGTCCGATGAACTCGCTAATAAGACCGAAAGAGACATCAAAAATACCGCTTACGACAGTGCCGGCAGTGAGGAACCAATCCTCGAGCGCCACAGTGCACCGCTTGCCATCAACTTAGATCTTTCCAATAGAGAAGAAACACCGGAAGATTCGACAATGATATCTCAAGAAGAAATTACATAAGTGAACTAAAAAGCGGGAAAGTCTTACCTCTAAGAACAGCTATGATAGATAAAGGAAAGTAAATAGTAACTCGAGAAGAGCTACCTCCACCTCCATTAGTGGAACAACCACATAATCAAGGAAAAAATAGATGATCATAAAAAGTGGACTACAACGTGCTAGCTCATCTTAGGAAGTTGCTGGCCAAATTAAGCATCTACGATGCTTTAATTCTATCAATTGAGATGAGAGATTCTCTGGTTACAGCTTTACTCGACCAAGAGATTTGTTTAGCCCAGTTGGCCAGCTCATCCTCAGGTGAAGTTTTCTCATTAAAAGAACAGTCTGGGGTTACCTTCACAGATGAAGACTTATTGCTCGGTATTTCCAACCATAATTTTCCACTCTATTTCTCTGCTAACATCGTCATATTTGTGTTGTCCACATTTTTAGTTGATCCTGGATCGTCACTCAACTTGATGAGTCTATGGAAATTGAACTATTTGGAAATTGAAGATTTGGAGCTTAGGACCGATAAAATGATGCTACAAGGATTCAACCAAAAGGGAGAGAGAGCCCTTGGATCAATTATATAACTTATGAAGGTTACAAAACTAGTAACAACCGCTAAGTTCCATATCATCACGCAAAGACCTCTTTCAATGCTCTACTTGGTCAACCGTGGATTCACGGACACAACATAGTTCCATTATCTCTACACTAGCACATTAAGTACTACAAAGAAGGATAATAACATTGCATCAAGGGAGATTTACAACCATTTTGAGTTCATGAAATTGGCATTCATGAAGATGCCGCCTACTACGTGCCTCCAAAGAAAGACAAAGAAAATTGTCTGCTCTCATGAAATTGTGACCAATAAAAGTGAAGATTTAGAAGAATTACAATGGCAAGGCCTGTCGGCACTATTTTTTGGTGTGGGGTTTGCCCGTAAGAAGCTATCGGTCATAGGAATTGAAATCCCGTTGCCCGCTTCGGAAGGAAATTTTTTTTTAAAAAAAAATTTTAATTTTGAAAAAGATGAAGTCAAACTGACCCCATAATTTTCATAGTTTAGATGAAAGAGCGTTTTACCTCAAATCCTGTATCTATCCCGAAGGATGAACACAAGAATTGAGGGCGAGGCTCGATCAAATAAACTAAAGAAAGTTATGACATCCGTTTGGTCTGCGAAACCAATGTATTGGCCGACAAATTCCCCTATTTAATATAAGGAATTAAATAGGGTTTATATTATGTTGGGTTCGGGAAAAACTTCCTATAAGGGCAAGCCCCTATAGTTAAATACATCTTAGATAACTGAAATTACCTAAGAAT
>NW_018241100.1:132337-132775 GCF_001263595.1 Phalaenopsis equestris
GTAAAACGTATTAAGTTTAAAAGATCCCTAAGGAATTCACCAGGTTAAGAGTAGGGAGCAGGTCCATGCAACCTTCTTTATATCTGGTAGAAGCCTTGAGTTCATTTAAACTTTATTATGTTGCTTAATAATTCATCCTATGAATAACCTGATGCTTAGTGAATGTTGATGTCTTGATTATTCCCAAAAGTAAGGTAAATATCATTTACTTTTTAATTGGAAAATTATGTGGGTAAAGACCCTTTAGGAGACAAATTAGTGTTATTAAGAACACTTAGCCAAATTTTAGTCCTAATTGGACTTGTGGTGTTTTAAGAGAGTTTGATTATGTTGATTTTTTCTAATCCTCTTTTAACAAAGTGAATTTCAACTTAAGTTCACCACTAAGTCCTTAAGACCTAAGTGAATATATTAAGTGTGTGTATTTTGAAAAGATTT
>NW_018241100.1:132896-133508 GCF_001263595.1 Phalaenopsis equestris
TTTTATGCTAATGAAGTTTCCAAAATTTTGATAATTATGGGAATTATCTTATGATTTAGCGAAGTGAAATGAGTTTCTACCAATTAAGCCCGTTTTTTATTGCAAATCATCAAATGAGTTAATTAATATCAGAAGTTACCCATTTCCCATTTTGATTAAGCCTAAATGCTCATTAAGGCCAAAATGTCCAAAATTACAATTTTGCCTCTAAGGGTCCAAACTTTCTTAATTTGTCAAATTTAAGTCAAATGACCTTAGAATTTTTATGTAATCTTACCAATAGGTCAATTAAGACATCAGAGGAGATAAAGAGAATTTTCACAATTTAATTTAATTCATATAATTATTTTTATGCAAAGATACATCTTTAAAGAAAATTTCAAAAGATGATCAAGACAACTCCTAATCATTTGAAATTTTTATGTAAGCTAGCCCTAGACAAGAAAGTCCTTTGACCAAAATTTCATAATTTTTTGAAGTTTCTGTGATTTATTAGAATTAATTGAAGTTTTGGGGACTTTAATAAAAATAAAATATTTTACATGTTGAAAAATATGTTTTATATTTTTGGAAAATCTCTCTGAGGTTAGGAAACCCAGAGAAATTTATTTT
>NW_018241100.1:136531-139256 GCF_001263595.1 Phalaenopsis equestris
GAATTGGATAGATATCCATTCTAAATGAGTCATAAACCAATGTATTGTGAAGATATAATGTACCCTAGTTCCAAGTCAACACCCAGGGTCAATCCTAAGGCCAAATAACCCTATAAGAACTCTTCTTGAGCTTCCTCATAATGATCTTACCTACTAAATGCTAGAGGTTAAGGTCAATATATGGAATTTCAAGTTGAGTAAAGAGAAGAGTTTTGAATTTCTAATGGTGAGGGTACCTTTTCTAGTTTTCTAATACTAGTCAATAGGAAAGTCCTATGGCTAGACCTAGGCTACTAAAGAAATTTCTAGACCTCAACCAAAAGTGAGGTCAACAAGGCCATTCAACTCTACTTCAGCAATATTCCACCCCTCTTTCCCAACAAGTTGGTGGGGGTCTTTTAATTCGCGCACCTGAGGTCGAGCCTAAGGATGTGGACAAGGAAGAACTAACTTAATTTTTGAATGGACTAGGCCGACCATCAAAATTGGTGATGAAGAAAGTTTTGAAGATGAAATAATGATGAAAAAATAGAAGAAACCTCAGTACGAGATATTCTTAGAAGATACGAAGAAAAGCAAATATGAAATAATGTGTGATCGGATAAACCACTATACAAATACCATGACCCTTACTCAGATTCTCCCTCAAAAGTTTGAGAGTTTAGAGGTCAAGAAAGTCCGTAGCTTTGTTTCAAAGCTGATCAAATTTTATCGTGCTTCTACTTCTACTAATCCTTAAAATCATGTAATTTAGATGAGGATCCTGATGAATTAATGGAATTGCCTTTTGGTTACTTTTCACCATGTGTACAAAAGTTAATTCAACAGGGGCATTTGCCAAAACAAATGCAAAAAGAACAGTTATAAATTTTTGAAATACTATGGAATATTAAAAGTCAAACTTCGAACTTGAAAGAGATTCTCGAATTTGGTACAGTCAGACCAATCGATGATTCAGACACTACATGGTTGTTACTAGTAGATCAGAAGAGGATTGCCTCAATATGTAGGATGACTCTACCAATCAGCTGATAGAAGATGCTCCGCCAGAATTTGAGGAGGAAATCAAATCAACTGTTGATGAACTAAAAGAAATCAACCTCGGGACGGATGAGCAAACTCGACCTACACTTATAAGTTCTCTACTTAATGATGAAGAATCTTTAGAATTGATCAAATTGTTAACATAATTCAAAAACTGCTTCACATGGAGTTATGATGAAATGCCAGGACTGTCAGCAGAAATTGCGGTTCATAAGCTCGTGGTGGACAAAGACATGACCCCAGTAAAACAAGATCCAAGAAGAATGCGCCTTGAAATAGAATAGCAAGTCGGTGTCGAGGTGAAGAAAATAATAGACACTAACTTTGTAAGAGAAGAGCAATACCCCACATGATTTGTTAACATTATACCAGTTAAGAAAAAAAATGGACAAATACGTGTTTGTGTCAACTTCAGAGATTTGAACAAAGCGTGTCTAAAGGATGAATTTCCACTGCCATTACCAAAAATGATGGTGGATATCACTTCGACACATGTAATTTTCTCCTTCATGGACGATCGTCGGGATACAATCAAATCAAGATGGCTCCCGAAGATGCAGCACTTACAGCCTTCAGAATGCCTATTGAAATTTTCTGCTACACAGTGTTGCCACTTGGGTTGAAGAATGCTGGAGCGACATACCAATCAAGTTGACCTGACAATCTACACAAGCTTAGAAAAGAAGAAGAAATGATGATTGCGGTTGCTGATATCAATCAAAATTGGCGTAAGCCATTTATAGAATATTTGCAAACTGGCGAACTGCTGGAGGACAAGTTTGAGGCACACCACATCATAAGAAGGGCTATGCCATATGCTTTAGTCGGTGATATCCTAACCAGCAGATCCTTTGATTAGTGTTGACCTCAATTTTTGTTGAGGTTTAGTTTTTCCTCTTTAGTAGCCTAGGGTCTAGCCATAGGACTTTTCCTGTTGACTCTTTCTAGAAAACTAGACATGAAACCCTCGCCATTAGAAATTCCAAACCCTTCTCTTCTCAACTTGAAGTTCCACATATTGGTCCTAACCTCTAAATACTTAGTAGGTGGGGTCACTATGGGGGAAACTTAAGATGAGTCACCCTTAGGATTTCTGGACCTTAAGGTTGACCTTGGGTGTTGGTCTGGAGCTAAGGCACTCACTACACTCATCTACGATCTACAACCACATTCACTCACAACCATGAACTCAAATTTCTAGCCTAGATCCCTTGATCTTTTGGGATACCACTAGCCCTTGGGCTATGGTTTAGCTAAAACCACTATGTAGAGGACCCAAAATGGGTTTTCCATTGATCCATGGCTTATTGGTGATTATTGGTACCTCAACTCTACCAAAACACCCATCTTGGCCACCCATCCCTAAAACACCCCCAAATTACCAAAATACCCATACCCATCTTGGCCTTTTACCCCTAAAACACCCCCTAATTACCAAAAAAAATTCCAAAAATTCAAAATCCCAAAAATTCCAAAAATTACCAGAAAATACCAATAAATCCCAAATAATTCTTATTGCATCTCTCTTAACTAACACATAACCCAATTTGGCCAATTTGACCATCTTTAACCAAAATCCCCAAATTGCCCTTTAAAGACCCAAATTTCCCCAAATCCAACTCAAATGTCCACCAATTTGATCTCAATTGACCCCAATTCCAATCCTAAACTCAAATTCACT
>NW_018241100.1:139780-140163 GCF_001263595.1 Phalaenopsis equestris
ACTAAATGTGACCTAACCATCTTAAAGCCACTAAATTAACTCCACCACAGCCATTAGTTGGACTTAGTGACCAGCCCAAACACCATGAAATCACCTAAATCAATCCATGGACCAAAGGTCCCCCAAATTAAGGGATCTTATTTTCAAAAATGCACATGCTTAAGATAACTTTGCCAAATTCAAGCACATTCGCATTAAATTGTTGTGATGGATTCCTCTGGGTTCCCTGAGCTCCTAGCCACCTCCCCCGGGCTGGCCGGCCAGCTTAGTGGCCGGAAAAACCCAAAACCATGAGCCACTCCCATGGCACCTCACCCAAATCAAACCTAGAGGCCCTCTCATCAAAATCAAACTATGGAGCTCCTCTGCCCTCCACCTAAGCA
>NW_018241100.1:140300-142446 GCF_001263595.1 Phalaenopsis equestris
GCTAAAATTTTCTCAGAGAGGCCTCTCCAAACTTCACATAGAGCTTCCCTAAGATCCCCTCAGTGCATCCCAACCATTTTTCCTCACCCATTCCCATTGCCGGAGCTCAATTTTGAGCTCGAAACCCTGCCATAAACCAGAACAGAACCCAATACACTTCCACAGTCTACCAAACTCAAACTAACTTCACCCACACCTTCACAACAGAACAAGCAACTAAAAACTAAATCCCCATCAAATCCCCCTTCCACAGAGCCTCTACCATAGCTCTAGACCAACACCTAAAATCGACCTTGGTCGAATTCATACCTAGCCTTTACACCAAGACCAGGGACTCAATCCCTAGCCTTCTTGGAGCCCAACAAATGTGCCAAGCACCTTTGATCGAAGCCTCCCTTCTCAGAGCAAAGGTATAAAACTCCTCCTCCTCCTGAGCTTATTTTGATTCTCCATTTATTTAAGCTTAATTTCATGGTACCTTTTCATGGTACCTTAGCTTAGCCAAATGGATGTGTTTGTCTCGCTTAGACGAGTCCATAGGATCAAGCCCGAAGTGATTTGGTTGGTCTAGGCCGAGATCTTAAGGTTTTAGTGTGGACGGGCACGGGATCATTTTATCGGGGACGATGACAAGGAGTCATTCAATCAAACGTGTATTAAATGGACGGGGGAGATCGCGTCGGACAACACTTCTAGTCGTGAACATAGTCGTGAACCGCGGGGCCGAGTCAGCAGCTACGTGGACGGCGCCCCCCAACAAGCGCCCTCCAACAAGAGCGCGCCATCCTGCCTTCGGAGCTGCCTAAGATCTAGTCAGCACGCGCTGTTTAAATAGATAAATAGGGCTTTTTCCTATTTATTTAAATACCCTTAACTTAGAAAATACATAACTTTGTGTAGAAAAATCACAAAAAAAAAAATAAAAATACCCTCTTGCTCAGTGAACAGAGGAGAATAATGTGAAATAATTTTCAAGTCCATTTGATGAATAAAACATTTTTAATTAATCAAACACTATTTGGAATCATTTGATTCTCCATGCATATTGACACATTACCTTAGCTTAAAATTTTGACATGTTGTAGCCTCTGTAAGGGGGAATATTCTCTGACTTTTCCAAAGTCAGAGAAGGTTCCTATATAGAGATCCATATTTTTCAAGTTATTTCACATCATTTTCTTAAAATAATCATGAAAATTAGCATATTGGTTATTAAATCCCAAGAAAATTTTGGAAGCTCTACCATGACCAGAGAAACCTTTGAAAATAATTTCATGGGTCAAGTCATTTAAAACATTAAATTTTCGAAATACTAAATCACTAAGATAATTAATTTTGAAAAATATAAAAATTTAAATGACTTGATTTTGATCTCCACAGTGATTTATGATTCGGAAAACTCATCATAAAAGTTTCAAAATATTTTGAGTTCATTTGATAACTTAAATTGATTTTTAAAGATAAATACCACTCTTAACATTTAAATAATTTTTTAAAAATCAAAATATAACTCAAAAAATTATGAAACTTAGTTTTTTGAGTTATTTGTGATCAGGGGTATTTTTTTTTAAAAATAAAATGATATTGATATTTAAAGTAAAAACTTAATCTTTTGGCCTATTCTAAATATTGAAATAATTAAAAATTCATAAAAATCATAAAAATAATAAAACTCATGAAAATGTTCTAAGTTGTTTCCTAATCACTTATGAACAATTAGAATATTTTTCCTGGTTTTCTAAATAAAGATATAGAGTTTCAAAGCTTAAAAATAATTTTTTTTTAAAAAAAGGCTAAAAATGAGTTTTTTCACTATAAAAATTCCAGTAAATCAAAGAAAATCAGAAAAATATAAAATTTGCTCCTCTGAGTTTTTTGACCTTGGCGAGATTTTTCAAAAATATAAACCTTAATTTTCACCACTTAAAATATTTTATTTTTATTAAATAACCCATAACTTAAAATAATTTTAGTAAATCACAGAGAATTTATAAAATGGTGAAATTTGACCCTAAGGCTCCCCTGGTCCAGGTCTACCTCCAGTAAAAATTTCAAGAGATTATAATTTACCTTGGTTAAGTTAGGAATTTTCTTTGAAAAATCCTATTTTTGCATGAAAATAAATATATAAATTAAATTAAATTTT
>NW_018241100.1:142756-143693 GCF_001263595.1 Phalaenopsis equestris
GCTAAATCAAAATTGACTAAAAGAGGCAAAGATTAGAGAAATAAACAAAATCAAACATCCTTGAAACACCACTAAGCCCAATTAGGATTAAAATTTGGCTAAGTGTTCAAATTACACTAACTTGCCCCTTTAAGGGTCTTCACCCACATAATTCTTAAGTTGAATGACAAATGATAATTACCCCTTTCTTAGGGATAATTAAGACATCAATGTTCAGTGAGTAATAAGGATATTGGAATGATGAACCATTAAGTAACATAATGAGTTTAAATGGACTTGAGGCTTTTCACCAGTTGGTGAAAGGGAGGCATGAACCTGCTTCCCCCTCTTAACTTGTTGGATACCTCAGAGGCCTATTAAACTTAATATTCTTTGCTCAATGGAATCATCCTTAATTAAAATTTTTAAGGACTTACCCAGATATGACATAGGGTTAGGAAAATTACAAAAATTTTACCTTTCCTGCTCTTCATAAACTGCCTTAACATGCATTTTAAGTTTCAGGTGGTGGACGAGAAGACTCACCGGGTACGCTTTTACAGTTTATAATATCGTTTTCCTTCTGCCTCTTCCTTACATGTTTCATGCTTGCATTTACCTACATGAACTTGCATGTTAACCATTACCCAAAACCAAAATTAAAAATCAACCAAGATAAAATTCAGCGCCACAACATGCAAAATATAAAACAACTCAAAATTTAATCACAAACATCACATAAAACTACAACTTCAACCAAATTAAGACGTCTCTAACGGATGATCGGGAATCCCTCGGAGGAGGTAACCTACGGTTGCTAACAAGGCTTCCCATGGTTTAAATGAAATTATGGAACTCATTAAGTTGGGTTTACTAAGTTCATTTGGACTAAGTGAATCCACTAGAAAATAGTGGTGCCGGAACGAGGGAACCGTAGGATCCTAACCGGTGTCGCTCT
>NW_018241100.1:144061-149326 GCF_001263595.1 Phalaenopsis equestris
AATACTTCTCCTTAAAACTGAAGCCAAACATTAGGATAGCTTGGGAAGTCACCGAGGCTCTCCTCTGGATCCATGACATCCCCTAGTCCTTCCTTTGGATTCTACAATAAAAAATGTTCCAAATTTGAATCAATCCCCTTGCACACCTCCGTGTTCGATTTCGTTGAAGAGTCCAACCCTTTCAAATTCCTTGAAGATAATATTTCCTGATTTTTATCGAGAGTCTTCTTAGGTGACTTTGGTCATTTAAGATGTAATTAACTATAGAGGCTTGCCCTTATAGGAAGAATGTCCTAACCCAGCGTAATATAAACCCTATTTAATCCTTTATATTAAATAGGAGAACTTGTCAGCAAATACAAAGGTTTCGCAGACCTAACGGACCTCATACTTTTCTTAGTTTATTTGATCGAGCCTCATCCTCAAGTCTTGTGTTTATCCTTCAGGATAGATACAGGATTTGAGGTACAGTGCTCTTTCATTTTAAACTATGAAAAATATGAGGTCAGTTTGATTTCATACTTCCACGTCCTTCTGAAGCGGGCGACGGGATTTCGATTCCGGTGACCGACAGCTTCTTACGGGCAACCCCACAAACCAACCCAAAAAAACGCCAACAAATAGATGTGGTTACGATGTCTAAGCAAAACCGAAACACAAAATATTATCAAAGAAGTACATGTTGGATTGTGTGGCACTCACCAATCAGGGCTGAAAATAAAAATAAAAATCAAGCGACTCGGAAATTATTGGCCAGCAATGATGTCCGACTGCATGGATGGAGCCAGGAGATGTCACCATTGCCAAGTGCATGGGGTGGTCTTGAACAAACCTCTAAATGTGTTTCACCCAACCGTCGTCTTATGGCCATTCGTGTGTTGGGGCACGGACATAATAGGTACGATAGACCCTCTGTCTTCCAAATCTTCCAAAGGACACAGATTTGACACAGATTTATACTTTTCGCTACATATGACTTTTCCAAATGGGCAGAGACAGTGCCGTTACGAGAAGTTACAGCACAACACGTACTTCAGTTCTTCAAAAGCCAAGTCATCTAACATTTTGAATTTCTATGCAGAATAATCTCCGACAATGGGATAACTTTCAAAAGCACAAAGATCAATAACTTTGTTAAATGACACGAGATAGATTGGAGGTACTCTACAATTTACTATCCCAGGGCGAATGGCTTAGTCGAAGCCTTCAACAAGACACTGGTACATATTTATAAGAAGACACTGGATGAAAATAAAAGGGATTGGCATAACAGATTGCTAGAAGCTTTGTGGGTATACCGAACAACATTCAGGACTCCCGTTCAATGTACACCCTACATGCTCGTGTACGAGTCTGAGGTTGTACTACCACTAGAAGTCCAGAAGAAGTCTCTCAGGCTCGCTATCATCAATCAGCTTAGAACAGAAGAAAGTGGAAAACTCAGACTTGAAGAGTTAGATGGTCTTGAAGGAAAATGATTAGAAGCACAACAACACTTGGAGCTTTCCTAGGCGAAGATGGTACAAGCTCATGCCGAATTAGTCCGCCCAAGGACTTTCAAAATTGGTGATCTCGTACTTGTGCTCAAAGGGCCTATTCTTGCATGCCACAAGATAGGTGAAAAATTTGAATCAACTTGGGAAGGACCATTTGTTATAGAAAAGTTCTACACGGGACGAGCCTACCAATTGATGGATTTCCGGGGCGAAAGACCCATATTGCTGATAACCGAACAATATATGAAGACATACAATGCAACTTGACACTACTTGAAATTTCCTTTTGAAATTTTGATCGTTCTACGGTTATTTATTTGGGCAAAAGTCTGTGACCGGGTCTAAAAAAATTTGTAATAAAATTAACCTCAATAAAATGAAAGCTTTCTGAAATTACATACTTTGATTTTCTTCTTCCTACCTTTTAAGTTTGATATTCTACTAAAATTAAACAAAAAACAAACTATAAATTAATAAATTTCTCACCGACATAAACTAAATTTTTTTTATAAACATTTTGTTTTGTTCTTGTTCTTGATAAATTTCATATCCCTGATGTTTTTTCTGTCATTTGCAAAGAAAATGTCAGGACAGAGACTGATTTTTGCATTTAAAAATAGTTAGAACCTCACACTTAACAAGGAAAGGGCACTGCAGAGTGGCAACATAGTCTTCGACATGGACTTCAGTCAAGTCGACATAAACTATGAGGGTCCCCTGATGGACGTGGTTAGCCGATAGGAAAAAGAAGGGCTACCACTGCTAAAGATCAGTACCAAAGAGAATTCCTCACTAAAGCGGAAGAATGTGATAGTGCAGCAAGATCCGATGGATGGGAATAGTCACCTGCCGTGTATGATAATTGCTCCAACCGGGGGCCTAGTCGTTGCTAATGATGAAAGACCGACAAATGCACCGCTGCGAAGAACTCAACGCAGAAATGCCAACCACTGAAAGCATAGGGCTTTCCTACGCGAAGAAATAAGTCACCAAAATGAGGCAGAAAATTTGGTCACCTATCCATGAGGGAAAAATCTATGATCCATGCATGAGAGAGACTTCTTCAAGTTTGCCTACTACAAATGATGAGCCCAAGTTCACTCCAGAGTCGGAGACACCAGGAGTTTTAGACGCCCTTCGTACGGGTTGCCTAACATGCAACACTGAGATTCTTACATGTACACTAGCTACAGGGTTATTTGTGGAATGCTTGGATTACAACGTTCTCCATCTAGAGCGCTACAATATTTTAGATGAGTACGCATTCACCGAGAACAGATTTTAGAGCACTGATCACCCAATGGGGGAACCATATATCCTGTTGGATGCAGAGTCATATGTTTTGCTAGTTACAAAGACAGCACCAGCTTTGATTCCCATTGATATTGAAATGAGGGAGCATCCTCGATAGCCGTTGATCATCTCCATGGTAGAATACTACAAGATGCTAAAGTAAAAAAAATGGAATTTGAACTCTATGAAGAATTTTAGGGAAGATTCATCAACAAACTAAGATGCTTGGAGTTGTACACCTGAGTCTTCTCCAAAAGTGACGAAAGAAACATTCTTGACTGCATCTTTGATCTAAGAGACAGAGGTCAAGCTGACCTTTCGATGGAAAGAACCTATTCTGAGCCATGGAAATGGGTGTGTGGAAAAGGCAGAATCATCATACAATATGTTTGATGTTACAATTTCAACCAGTACATACAAGGAAATCCCCCAAGGATTTTGAGATACGATGAAGTGAATCTGTTACCTCTCATGATAAAATGGATGATTAAGAGAATAGTCTGATGGAGCATACTTCCAACGAATTGTATTCCAAACAGCTGTATTATCAATATATACGATGAAGGCGACTACATTCCTCCACATATAGACCCTCATGATTTTGAGAGACCTTTTTGTACAATCTCTTTCATGAGCAAAATCAACATTTTATTTGAAAAAGAAATAGATATCATTGGCCCTGGAGAATTCAATGGATCCATTGAGATTTCAATACTCGTAGGTTCAGTGCTGGTTCTTAAAGGAAATGGAGCAGATATTGCCAAACACAACATTCCAGAGGTACGACACCGTAGGGTGTCTGTGACTTTCTGAAGAATGGATGACAGCAAAATGTCTTATGGATTCCAGTCAGACTCGGAGTTGGTGGAGCTACTGTCTTATGAGCTATGAGAGGGTTACACCTTTAAGCACATGCAAATTGGAATCTTGTCTTGGTGCGTGGCTTAGTAGGTCAGCTCAATCAGGAGCTTATCCCACCAAAGATGGACATTCAAGAGACATTTTTGTACTGTGTTTTGACATAGCAGATATGATGATATATGTATTGGATATGCTAAGCTTGTGATATGTACTTAGCATGTGATATTTTCAAATTTACTTTGATGCGTTCAACATATTGTACCTTTTGAGGCATCAGTATGTACTCAATCTGTAACACTTGTTGAAGAAGATTAATGAAATCTCTTTCAAAAATTTTGTCTCTTTGCTCAATTGCCCTTTTATGTGATGGATAAATGCCATGGAACCATACATTGGCTCGAGACTATAATGAACAAAGAACAAAACAATAAAACCTTAATAATAAAGTTCAAATGAAACACATTTTGAAAATCAGTCAACCAACTAAAATTAAATCTTGGAAAACATATTTTGATAATCAAATGTGATAAAAACAACAAGAAAAGAAAATAAATCTGTTGAGTTGATTTTCTTGATTTTGAGGTCTGATTTTGAGGTCTCTTACTGATTTTGAGGTCTCTTACTCTTCACTCGCGTAGCACGACTATTCTTATCTGCACTAATTCTCTCCAAATCTCGCAGAATTTCATAATCTGCATGAAATCTCACAAAAATTTGACACATCTGCCTCTGTTGACCTCACTTTTGGTTGAGGTCTAGAAAACTTCTTTAGTAGCCTAGGTCTAGCCATAGGACTTTCCTATTGACTAGTCTTAGAAAATTAGAAGAGGTACCCCACCATTAGAAATTCAAAACTCTTCTTTTTACTCAGCTTGAAATTCCACATATTGATCTTAACCTCTAGCATTTAGTAGGTAAGATCATTATAAGAGAATTCAAGAAGAGTCCCTATAGGATTACTTGGCTTTAGGGTCGACCCTGGAACTAGGATACACCATATCTTCACATAATAATTGCTCAGTTGGGACATTAGACATTTGTTGTCAGTGTGATGAGGCTTAAACGTCAAACTTAAAAAATTACGTAAATTGATAAATATCGTTTAAACTATAAAAAAAGAAATAAGAAATAACATATTAATATTCTAACATATTAACTCTTTAAAAATTAATATAATAATAGTTTAATAAAATAAAAAATAAATAATTGTGTAAAGAAATAGCACTTCAATATACTAAATCAAATCAAAAAAATAAGATAAGTTATACAAATATTAAACTATTAAAGTAAGCTAAAATATGAAAAGATAACAAAAAAATATGATTCCACATATGTTTTTCTTTCTCACTCATATTGTCTCCCCACTTAAATAAGAATATAACACATCATCAATGTTTGAATTTTTAAATTTAAAACTCCAAATTACTCTCATAACTCAATAAATTTTCATAAAAATCATATTCATAATGAATTTTTTATCTTATGCTTTATCCTTGATCATATTCATATTCTCTCATTCCACCTTATATTTAACCTAAGTTCTCTTTCTTTTTTCTAATAAATAATCCTAAATAAAAATCTTAATTAAAATAATAACTATGTTGATGGTTAGAAC
>NW_018241101.1:0-649 GCF_001263595.1 Phalaenopsis equestris
TCCTTCTTCTCTTCCTCACATTTCTTCCTTTTTCTCCTTTTTTTCTTCTTTTCCATTTTTTCCTTATTTTTCTTTAGCCTGCTCTCAGTTTTAACTCTCTGTTACAAGTGAAAGGGAGAGTTACGACATGGAGAAATGATGGATATTTTAAATTGCTAAGCGTATAACTTTATTATGCATGTATATGCAAATATATTTTTAATTTAAATTACCCTTAATTTTCCTAATGATATGATTCACATCCACAATTGCATGCCTAATAAAGAGGAAAAAAATCCACCTCAAGCTACTGTAACTCATAAATAGTACAACAGCAAACAACAACAACAAAACCTTTATCCCACTAAGTGGGGTCGGCTACATGAATCCTTTTTGTCCATTGCGTCCTATTTAGCGTAATATTTTCATTTAATTTTAATAAATTAATATCATTTTTTATACAATAAGCCCAAGTCTTCCTTGTACAATATGTTCAAGTTTTCATAGGTCTATTTTTGACTTTCTTAACATAGTCAAATTTAAATCATCTGCTCTTCTAATCGATCATCAGATGGTCGACATTTAATGTCACCAAACCATCTAAGACGACTCTTTCTAATTTTGCCCGTCACTAAAGTTACACCAACCCTATCACGAATATATTCATTTC
>NW_018241102.1:0-1060 GCF_001263595.1 Phalaenopsis equestris
CTACTAATTTTCATAGTAGGGAGTAACTTTGCACCAATAAAGAAATGTCATTGATTCGAGATTGGATTAAGTAATGAAGTGGAGAAACAAACATATCCTTCATCTCGTACCTCCCACATCTCACTTTGATCCGTCAGAAGATTATACACGTCTTGCATCAAATCTCATGTAGGAATGAAATTTGTATAATGGCTGATTGGAAATGACAAATTGAAATGTTGTCTATCATATACAATTCATTAATCCATGTAGGAGTAAATGGTATAACCTTACCTCATACGAAGACAACACCTTGAGTAATTCCATGTAAGTTTGCATAAAACTCCTTCCCCAAATGTACAAAAATACAAAAATTGCAGACGTAGTGTAACACAGAACTTCCCAACGCCTTTGCATAATGATTTTGTCAATCGGACTAGTAGAATTGTTCACTCCATGATTAACAAATCCTGTTTCCTTGATCAATCTCCTCTTCGTAATAACTTTATCGTATAATAGGCGCGTCAAACTAATAAACTTTATTTTATTGAAAACTTCATACTTCAAAGTATTTTTGGAATTGGAAGCCATAGAATCCGAAAATAGGAAGTCAGGCGTCCAAGAATGTTTCTAAGCCTTTTTAAACTCTTCCTGGAGGTTATTATGAAGTGAAATCACTCCAGCGGTTATTATGAAGCGAAATCGCGCCAAAATCGGCCAAAAGTCGTCTAAAACCGTTCAACCGTACTCTATGCCAGTGGCCAAAATTGCGACTTTCTTTTTTTTTTTTTTTCAATTTAATTTAACGAGTCAATTTCAAGCCGAACATGAACATAAATATTTAAATTGAGCCGAAAAAATGCAATTGTGTAATATTATTAACTACTAATATATAAGACACTTTATCAAACAAAATAGTAATACATAGCAATATAAGTATGGGTTGTCTCTCACAAAGTGCTTGGTTTAACGTCGTCAGCCCGACATACCATTTGTTTTGTTGGGTTTACTTAACATTAAAACTTCTTTAAACTGACATATGTGCTCTTCATAATAATGTTTCAAACGATGTCCATTAACT
>NW_018241103.1:0-815 GCF_001263595.1 Phalaenopsis equestris
CAAAAAGACTAAATAGACTTTGGAGTAAATTCAAAGATAATTGAAATTTACGAAAAATAAAAAAAATGAATTTTTTTGCCACTGGTGCTGACGGCACCGGCATGGGTGCCGACAGCGTCCTCGACCTGAAAACCACCCAAACACCTTAAAAATTCGTGATTTGCACGGTAAAATGCCGTTTTTACTTTTTAGTCAACTTCAATCTCCAGTTTTTGCACCTAAGGCTTGCTATTGCTCCGATTTGAGGCGATTTTAAGGCAAACGAAGTTCGGATTTCATCTTCTCTAGGTAAGAGCTACACTTTAAGCTCAAAATATTTTATTTTCACTAAGGATTTATCTTACGTTGCAGAGATCCAAAATTTTGAAATTTTTTTGAAGATTTTGAGAAAATCCTTTCGTGAAGAACTCTTACTTAGTATATTTAAGTTTAAAACATTCCACATTGTAGTTTTTGAAATTTTTTAGAATTTATTTGGATTTTATCAATTTTTTATAGATTACAATGGCACCAAGAATGAGCAAAGGAAAGAGAAAGGTGGATTTTGATGATCAAAAGTTTGTCAATTATAAGGGCCAACATTTGTTTCAAAAGTATACTTACAACTAAAAAGTAATTTTGGATCGAGGATTGAAAAATTTGAATGGAGCCTTCGAAAGAATAGTCAATGCTCGGCAGTGGGAGAATTTTTGTTACTTTACTGCCGAGGCTATCCATGGTGTAGTGATGGAGTCGCCAATTTTAATGAGACTTTTGAAGACTATGTGTTTATTCGCGATGAAATGGTGGAATTTACTCCAAGGAAAATTAATGAA
>NW_018241104.1:0-220 GCF_001263595.1 Phalaenopsis equestris
CATTTAAAGAACTTTAACCATAGGGCCATCTAATTCGACATCATGACCTTACACATTAGAAAACTTAAACATGTCATAGCGAAGAGCTTGGAGCTAGCACGGTGGGAAGCACAACCATCTTCAATAGCAAAACATGTCTTCCCCAACTAAACCAATTTCCTTCTTTAGAATTAAAGAACAAAGTTATAGGACTTTGAGGTTGTTTGCTTATGCAACGTAA
>NW_018241105.1:0-405 GCF_001263595.1 Phalaenopsis equestris
CCTATGTAGCTGCCAATGAATGAAATGTCTTTTGGTTACTATTGTACTACTTTTGTTTTTGAAAGGAAAATTAAAATGATCAATGTTAGTCTATCCCATTCCTCCCACCCCAATTAATAAAAAGAAGACTTCTTTTGTTCAAAATTGTGCAATATTTAAAATATTGATCACCTCAAAAGAAATATTTGGATGTTTTGATAAGACTGTGACTTCAGGGGAGAATGAAATTAATGCCCTAATAACTGAGTCATCCACTTTAAAGAATTTAGACTGGGTCCTAAGCAAATTTCAAAATAAAATAATGTGATGGAAATACGAGTAATTAACTCGGGATATCACGAGCCTTTTAATTTCCTGCCACGTGACTAGATCCTGACTCACGAATGAGTTATAATATCCCAGAAT
>NW_018241106.1:0-372 GCF_001263595.1 Phalaenopsis equestris
ACTTTCCCACCACTCTTACAATTTCTTGAAGAATTTTTCACAGTTACACGCCCTAGCAAGCTCTCTACACACTAATGGAAACAATCTAACCTCTAGGACACTCTTATTTTCGGCCAAAATCTTCTCTTTAAGGATGTGGATGAGTTTTCCCAAGAGTTGCTTATGCACCCCTCCAAAATCCGGCCTTATCCAATGTACAAGTACACATAACCTTCGATCCCGCCGTAGGTGGACTTGATGGCGCCGTCGGCGGCCTTCTTGAGATTTTTTCCTGTAGCATTGGGAAAAGTTCACCGTCGGCGGCGTTGATGGCGCCGTCGGTGCCCTGTTGCAATTTTCCACATTTTGGTCCTTTTTTATCCAAATTCGCTC
>NW_018241107.1:0-201 GCF_001263595.1 Phalaenopsis equestris
CCACGGTATAATGTATCAAAGGTTTCCCTGGGATAAGGGAATGTAGTTGTTTCAAAGTTTTAGGAGAAGGCATTTCAAGGATAGATTTAACCTTATCCACGTCGATCTCGATTCCTCGATGACGGACAATGAATCCTAGAAATTCCCTTGAGGTAACGCCAAAGGCGTATGACCAAAGGAAAATATGTTGAGATTTTCATA
>NW_018241108.1:0-367 GCF_001263595.1 Phalaenopsis equestris
AAGAACTTGATAACAGAGCAAGATCTGATGGAAGGTCCCAGCCGTCTTCCCTCCAAGGTAGCTACACCAGCTGGAGGCCTAGTAGCTGTCAATAATGAGCGACTGCCAAGTACTTCACTTCGCAGGACGCAATGCAGGAACGCCAACTGCAAGAAGCAAAGGACTTTTCTACGACAAGAACACAGACGTCATAGAGTGACGAACAACTTACTCACCCCTATTCCTTAAGGGCATATTTATGATCCAGACCTGAAAGAAACTTTTGCTAGCCTACCCACTACGGATGAAAAACCAGGGTTTGTGATAGAGTCAGATACACTTTCAATTTCAGTTGTTTTATGCAAGGGTTGCCCGACGTGCAACACTG
>NW_018241109.1:0-860 GCF_001263595.1 Phalaenopsis equestris
TAGGATTCTTCGGAACATCCCTGACTTTCTGGAGCTCGTCTTTCCTGAAAGCAGCGAAATATAATATGTTAGTCGATTATTTTAAGTTGAAAAATATCTGAAAAAAAAGATGAAAAAAAAAGTGAACATATCAAAACTGATCAACACCGACTACCAGTAATAATTGGTAACTGTATCATCTTTGTTGTTTTCATTGTATATATGGTAACTCTACAAAGCATATTCCTCCAAGTAAAATAAATAAAACATATATACTAGATTTCCCAAAAGCGTCTCGAGCATGGAATAGTCCATTTGAAGAAATTTCAAAGTGTTTTTAATTCCCCATTAGAAAGGAATATGCAACAAATAATGAATAGACACTGAGGTAACACTGCTTGAATATATTTTCTATATGAATCAAAATCAACAAGTAATGAATAACAACTAAGAAAACACTACTGAGCAGCTAAAAATAAATTTCGCCTCACCAAACAACAGTTGAGGTTGCCAATACCTAAGCAGAGGCATAAAAATCCACAAACCATACCCTGTGGCATAAAGCATTTGACCAAATTCCACACAAAAAAGTCGAGAAACTAAAATTACAAGTTAAACATGATAATATTTGAGAAGATATGTTGAGTAGGTGGAGCATGGTCCACCTCCTTATATGACAACTCTTTTTATGGCAGGTAATCAGAAATTAATTGCTAATTAATTTTATTCCCTTTGTGAAGTATTGTCAGGACTTCTCTCCATAAGTGGATCTCGCCAAACCTTGTTCTTGTTTTCTTCTCTGCTATAATTAAGTGAATTGAGGCTTCCTTAATTGGGCTAATAAGATTCTTTAAATAATGGATTAACACAAAGCTAAATGA
>NW_018241110.1:0-1252 GCF_001263595.1 Phalaenopsis equestris
AGTTAATTGACGATGGGATGGAAGTATTTATGGATAATTTCTCTGTAATTGTAACATCATTTAACGCATGCTTAATTTATCTTGAAAAAGTTTTAGAGTTATGCGAAAGAACTAATTTAGTTCTAAATTAGGAGAAATGTCAATTTATGGTTGCAGGAGGAATTGTGTTAGCGCATAAAATTTCAGAAAATGGTATGGAAACGGACCCTGCAAAAATTCAAGTTATATCTAAACTAACACCTCCTACTAGTGTAAGAGAAGTTAGAAGTTCTTTGGGATATGTTGGTTTTTACTGGCGTTTTATTAAAGATTTCTCAAAAGTTACTAAACTTCTATGCCAACTTTTAGAAAAGGATAAGAACTTTGAGTTTACTAAAAGCTATTTAAATGCCTTTGAGTTATTAAAAGAAAATTTAATCACGGCCTCTATTATAGTTTCACTTAACTGGGAGAAACCATTTGAACTGATGTATGATGCTAGATGATGTATACTATTGGAGCTATTCTTGGACACATGTATGAAAAGATTTTTAAGGTGATATACTACGCTAGTAAAACTCTTAATGATGCTCAAATTAACTATACTGTTACTGAAAAGGAGCTACTAGCTATCGTATATGCTTTAGATAAATTTTGATCTTATTTAATTGGAGCTAAATGTGTTGTGCACACCGATCACTGAGCTATTAAATATCTGATGCAAAAGAAAGATGCCAAACCAGGGTTGATTAGATGAATATTATTAATGCAAGAATTTGATCTTGTAGTTATTCATAAAAAGGGAACTGATAATCAAATTGCTGATCATTTGTCAAGATTAGAAAACCATGAATTATCTGATGTTGACAATGAAATTACAGACAGTTTCCCTGATGAACAGCTTTATAATGTTAGTGTGTGGAAAATATCATGGTATGCTGATTTTGTTAACTATATTATTAGTGATATTTTGCCACCTATGCTGACACTGCAACAACAAAGGAAATTTATTCATGATGCAAAAGCATATTTTGGGACGAGCCTTATTTATATAAACAATGTCGGGATCTGATTATGAGAAGATGTGTATCTTATGAAGAAACTGAGTTGATCATTCAAAAATGTCATGATTATGAATTTGGAGGATATTTTGAGATTGATAAAACTGCTTATAAAATTTTACAAGCTGGATTTTATTAGCCTACTATCTTTAGAGATGTTTATAGATATATAAAAACTTGTGATCGATGTCAACGAGTAGGCAATATATCTA
>NW_018241110.1:1543-3021 GCF_001263595.1 Phalaenopsis equestris
TGATGGAGGATCCCATTTTAGGAATAAATACATTCATAGATTGGCAAAAAAGTTTAATATTCTTCACAAAATCTCTACTTCCTATCACCCTCAAACTAGTGAGTTAGCTGAAGTTTCTAATAGAGAGATTAAACAAATACTTGAAAAGATGTAAACCCTAGTAAAATAGATTGGTGCACTAGTTTGGATACAACATTATGGGCTTACAGGACTGCTTATAAAACTCCTATTAGAATGACTCCTTAGAGGCTGATTTTTGGAAAGACTTGTCACTTACCAGTAGAATTGGAGCATAAAGCATATTGGGCAATTAAAGAACTCAATTATAATTTCAAAGATGCTGGTGAGAAGAGATTTTTACAAATGAATGAATTGAAAGAATTAAGAAATGAATCTTATGATAACAATAGAATTTATAAGGAGAAACTAAAGTTATGGCATGATCAGAAGATTAACCAGAAGATACTTTGAACCAGTACAAGAATTTTTGCTTTATAATACAAGGTTGAAGTTATTCCCTGGGAAATTGAAGTCTCGTTGGTTAGGGCCATTTACTGTGACTCAAGTTTACACTTACAGAACTGTTGAAATTGAAGATCAAAAAATGGGAAATAGATTTAAAATAAATTGACATAGATTAAAACCATATTATGAGGGTAAAAGACCAAATTTTAAAGAGGTTTTAATGATCAGTCAACCTGAATAACACCTGAATAGGTCTGGCTGACGACGTTAAACCAAGCGCTTTATAGGAGGCAACCTTATCTTTATTACGATTATGGTAGTTTTTATTTGAATTTATCGCTAGTTTATAGTAGTATTAAGCTCTACTACCTTATTTACCCTTCAAATATCTTAAAAATTGGATGATAAAGAAAAAATTACGACGCATTCGGACCAGAGCGAAACTGTGAAAGTTTTGCCTTAGGCTTCGATAGCGCCGACGACAGGTTTTTCCTGAGAGTCCAGACAAAAAAATAATACAGAAGTGCACCGACGACGCCCTCGATGCAGCCGACTGCTCCCTCGATGCCGCCGATGGTGAGACCGGTAAGAGGCGGTTTCTTGTGTCCGATGAGCGATTTTTGACGGTTTTTGGGCTGGAATAGTCATTTTAAACTCAAAAATTTGAACTCTAGTTCATATTTTCTCCCCAAAAATGAAGAAAAACTCTGTCAATTTCATTCCTATGGCGTCCAACTCTCCTGATAATCCCATAATGCGAGTTTTCAATCGGCAAAAGTGCATTAGTGCGGAAGCGCAACAAATCTTCAACAAGTTGTTGACGAAGAAAAGATTAATCAAGGAACAAGGATTTGTGAATCGTGGATTGAATAATACCACAACGGATATTGAAGAAACAATAGTGCGGTGAAGATGGGAAGTGTTGTGCTACACTACTGCCGCCGTGGTAGTTCCTGTGGTAAAAGAATTTTATGCAAATTTACATGGAATTAACCAAGGAGTTGTTTATGTGC
>NW_018241110.1:3449-4031 GCF_001263595.1 Phalaenopsis equestris
AAAACTGGGAAAAGGTACTGCTACCTTGGAAACCTTTGGATCCAACTGAAAGATTCCCATCATTTGAAGATGAAAATGACATGGCTATGATAGTTGATCAATCTTCTCAGAATTCTCTGCCAGTACAACCTTTTGTCCCTGATAAGCATTTGGTGATCCTGCGCCGAATCAAAAAATTGGAAAAGGAGGTACAAAACGTGATGAATGCAATTAATAATATCTACCGATTCTTCCATCATCTAGACTGGAGGATGAAAGAACATTTCGCGCACTCTGGACGTTTAGAAGATAGCTTGATACGACTGATGAAGATGATGACATTAATCGAGGAGGATTCTACTGAAGAATTTCCATTCCGACCCTTCTACGACCTCTTCGTCCATGTGCAATCAATGGGTGATCTCAGATGAGAAACGAGCACAGAATCAGACGAGTAGTAGATCTCATATGTTACATTTATGTTTGTGTGTTTAGATTTGAACTTTATATTTGTTTTGCTTTAGAATTATGCTTAAAGATCTCTGTATAGTTGAGACTAAGCATAGGATGTTTTGTTTTCAGCGTTTTGAGTGTTGTGGCTTT
>NW_018241110.1:4258-4598 GCF_001263595.1 Phalaenopsis equestris
TAAATAGCGCCCGCCGACAGCGCCTTCGGCGGCGCCGACGGCGGGAATTTCCTGAGACTTATGTTAAAAATACAATAGAGCTCACCGACGGTGCCATTGACCCCGCTTTCGGCGGGATCGCGAAAATACCTCTTTAACCGTGATTTTGACCGGTCAAACGCCACTATTCATCATCCTCTTCCTCTTAAAAACACCATTTTTGAATTAGGGCTGGGTACCATTTTTGAATTAGGGCTTGATAGATCTTGGATTAGGAGACGATTTTAAGGCTTTTTGACACCTGATTTGATCTTATTTGGGTAAGAGATTCACTCCAAGCTAAATATATTTGATTTTCACC
>NW_018241111.1:0-2145 GCF_001263595.1 Phalaenopsis equestris
ATTTCATATATGCTTGAGAAATATGCCATTTTGGAACAAGTTATGAAAAGAGTATTACATACGTCTAAACATATGTAAGTATGTGATGACTACGCGTGCGAAATGAAAAGAAATCGGAACCCCTGTGCATCTGCAACGTTTCATACATACGGAGAAGGTATGTAATATTTGTGCGACATATTATACATTAATTCAAAAGTGTATATGATCATAAGAATAACATGCTAGCTTTGATGCCAAGCAAGCATTACCACATTGATTAGAAGTTGGCAAGAAATGACAAAAGGAAAGAATTTGGCTTCATGTTTGAAAAGCAATTTTTGAAATTATTGTTGAATGTAAGAACAATGGGGCATTTACATGCACACCACCAATTTATTATGTATTTACATATCTAAAATCGAAAGTTTATTTTTTACATCTATACCACTAAAATTTTCATAGTTGATAAACTTCTATAGAAGTTTGAAAAGGTCAATTTTGGTATATCAAGGCAATATGCAATCTAATAAAAGTCATTTATAAGTAAAAAATAATAAACAATAAATCATTATAAGTTTAATAGCAACAAAATGAATTCAATGCGCTGGCGTACTAGAAAGGTTGATTGTAGCAGGGAATGAGCGATTTTGGATTCACTAGATTCGTGTTGACGAAGCACTTGATTTGATTATAAGCTCACTGTATTCAACATTTGTTTGACATTTCAAATATGTCTGAAAAGTTTTCAAAAATGGTTTAACGGCTTGATTGGGGTTTCATTGGTTTCGATTGGACTAACGGGTATCATTGGTTTCAGTTTAACTATAAGTTTGTTGAAATAGGAGCTCTGGATGAATTTTGATTGAAGTTTGAACATTTCTTATTAAAAAATTGTCTCAAGATTCATGTAATGCTTAGAGATTTGTGTCGTATGATTGGAATTTATATCAATCATATATTATTAATATCATAATCATTTCATTAAATTTTATACCATTAAATTTTTTAATATTCTTTTAAACCCAACATATTTGATTTATAAATTTGTTTAAATGCATATGCTACCATACAATATATATATATATATATATATATAACCTTTGAGCTAGCAGATTTGTTATTTTTATGTTATTCAGAATGATTTACGTACGTACCACTCAATTCTTATGTATTTACATATTTAACACTATCTTTAATTTTATCATTAATGTCACTTACATTTGCACGAAAAGTGTAGTTTACTTTTTAAAAATCAAAATAGGGTTATTTTATACGCGATAAATGATTTTGGGTGGTATAAATGTACAAAATAAAATTTTGGTGTTAGATATGTAAATACATAGTAGCTATGTAAATACATAGAAATGAGTGGAGTGGTATGCATATAAATGCTTTTTTTTGTCTAACGCTTTGTCGTGGAATGTCATCTGCACGTGTACCTTTTTTTAGTCCCACATCTTATTAATAGAATAATTTGTTAGTTTTCTTTAAATAAATAGGCAGCATTTTGTCATATCTCAAAAGAGTTTTAGGGGATAATTGGCACCACAGTGTCACCTCCTAAAAGAGTTTTTATAGGTGGTGGGCAGCCCAAGACTTAAATATTATTTTTTGGTTCTACATCTAGCTGATGTGAAACTATTTGTTCATGACATTCTACTCCACCCAATCACGTGACGCCCTCGTCACGGATCGGCTCCCCCCAGGAGGGTCCCACTGGACCATGGAGAGTCCACACACCTGGTAGGCCGTAAACTGCTCTGATACCACCTCCCAAAAGAGCTCTTATGGGTGGTGGGTAGCCCAAGACTTAAATACTATTTTTTGGCCCTACATCTAGCCGATGTGGGACTATTTGTCCGTGACAACAGGATCTAAAACCCTACATCTAAATAATGTGGGATTTTTTGTCTGTCATATTAATATAGGGTAAACATGTAAATATCTAAAAATTAAATGTTATGCATCAAAAATATTGGCGTCTGATTGTAGCCATTAAATGATGAACAATAAATTAGTTATTTATGGTGTTTTTTTTCTGATTTGTGTCCGATAATTTGACGCAAAATTCTTAAAATGATGAAATTTTAATTAGAGTTGTGATAGATTTAGTATTGAATTTACGTCCAACAAAATAATGAAAAAAATATTATTTGTTAGTAT
>NW_018241112.1:0-330 GCF_001263595.1 Phalaenopsis equestris
TTGGAAGAAAGAAATTTGGAATTTGAGAAAGTTAGTCTAGAGTTATAGCGCCAGACTCGGCGTTATAGCGTCATAGTTCGAGTAACTCCTTGGAACCACCAAAATTAGGTTTTCTGCTCTCTTTTTCTCTATAAATCGGCCTAGGATGGGAAGGGAAATGTTCCTTTGACTTTTCTTTGCAATTTATTGAGATTTGAGAGTAGATAAATCAATTCCTACTTTAAGAATCATGGAGAACAATGACAATGACAATGAGAGATTTGAAGATAAGAAGATCGTACATAAGGATGCTCAGACTTATTTCAACCGATATCTTGCATTGAGTTTTGA
>NW_018241113.1:0-8053 GCF_001263595.1 Phalaenopsis equestris
CTTTTACTTTATTTTAATTTGGCTTTGATTTTGGTATGGGGGCTTGGGATTGAATTTGGGAAATTTTGGGACCTTCTGAATTCATGGTGACGGACTTCTGAAATTCATTTTGTAGGGTTGAATTTAATTCATGTATAATTTGATTTAGGCCCATGAATGTGGTGAATTAATGTGGGGGGCGTTATTTACGAATCAGGGCGTTAATTACGAATCAAATTTGTTTTTTTTTAATTTTGATTTATGATTGATTCATTTGAAAATTAATTTTAATTTTAATTTAATGGTGAAGTGGATGTAAGTGGTGTATGTATGTGTGGATGTGGTTGTGATGTGAATTGTGGTGTTTCAAAAATTTAAATTCTTATTGGTGAAGTTTTAATGTGGATAATTTGATTTAATGGTAAAGTTTCAATGCCTTGGTCTCAATCAACTCAACTAAGAGTTGAGGATTCAAGACCATAACCATGAGACTACAAGGAGTCATGAAGTAGTTTGAATTTCTAAGTTGTGTGGATTCCAATACTATTCCTCTAGGACAATTAGTAAGGAAGTCCTATAGCTAGATCCTAGGCTCTGGAGAGAGAGACAGACCTCACCAAGAAATGAGGTCAATAAAAGGGAAAATTACAGAAATATTCAAGGAGCAGCCAGATCACTTGCCCCCCTTTTCTTCATCTCCTTCTTCCTCTTCCTTTTCCTCTTTTTCTTCTTCCTCCTTTCGGTCTTCCTTTATTGGTCAGTAGGTATTTTCATAAGGTAAATATGGAGAGTAAGTAGGAAAAACAATCAGGTCTTCTCCTCCTAACCATTGGTTCCTCATATACATCTCCAACTAAGCAGCCTGAAAATTGACAATCAGATTGAATTGATTTCTATTATGTCAATCCATATAAGAAACTTGATCTGCCAAATCATAAACCTTTGCCTGAGTGATTGAATTATCATCCTTGAGTATATCATGTTAGTCAACAATCGAAGCATAGGAGCAAAGGGGCGAGAACAGAGAGGAGGAATGTCAGGAGGTACTCTCACTACACTCCAAATACATCATGTCAATTATAGATCCCATTGTTTCCTTTGGAAATAGGTTTGAAGGGTTGTGATTGTTCCTCCCTACTCTTATAAGTAACTTTCGCTCGCAGGCATAAAGCAAAAACAGTGGAGGGGTGGCCCAAATTAATTTTAGATCCTAACTTTAACATATTTCTAATTGAATGACTAATGACATAACCCACATCAATGGACTTATGAGATTGAATGTAGTAGTTAAGGGTTGTTTTCTCCCCAGAGACCTCACTGAGATTTATAGAGGTAAGAAGCTTGGTGGATATGAAATAGTGTCAAGCTTTAAATTCAACATTCAATGCAAAGGAAGTCAAATTAATCTTTTTATCGTCTCTCACCTTCCAAACTCCCTTACTAGCAGCAAAAAATAATACGATTTGATTAGGTTAGAATATATAGGTGTGAAGGTATAAAAGAAACTATTTGGTGTGTCAGGTAAATGATAACTATTATTAATTTGATTATATGACAAAGTAACTTGCATACCCTTGACATAAACCAAATCAGAGGATGATTTTGGCAGATTAGCATAAAATTTTTGTATGATGGGAATCATTGCAATGTCATTTTGATAACTAAAATTCTCCCAATCCATCTTATCAATCATGGCTTCTATAGCACCTCTCGGAGACGAAAGTCGCCTCTCTAGAATTACTAAGAATTCATTGTATCTATCTTTAGCATTTACATGGACAAATTTCTTACTATCAAAGGAAGTTTTAGATTTTTAACACTTGGTTTTGGGTGTCATAAAAACGATAATGAAATTAAAGGGAAGATAATGCAAATCCAAGAAAATTGAAGTCAATATGCAAGTTAAACTATTCGAGAGAGAAAGTAAAAACCAATCCTAAATCCCAAGCTAAGAACTTTTAAATCCACCATAAAACAAGAAGGAAATAATAAAAGGAAGCAATGCTTACCTTAGAGTAGCTATATCCGACCTTAAATCACCAAATTCAAAAGAAGTTCTTAAATTTAAGAAGCCCTAAGTTGCTTAGCAAGGAGTTTTATGGGAGAGATTTGGAGAAAATGAGCTCAAAAACAACTTCTAAATCCGTCATTTTGTTCATATTTTTCTTATAAATTCCAGTATTTTCATAAGTTTATTCTCTAATTTTCTCAAGTTCATTTAACCGTAAAAATCATTTTTTAGCAAAACTTTTCATATTATAATTTCACTTTTTATATTATAATTGAACTCTTTAACATCCCAAAATGCCATATGCTCAATTTCAACATGCAAATGACAAGCTTTTCAAAGTATGAGCTTATTGGGAGACATTCCTATGAGAGTTTTATAAGAAATCCTATAAACCCATAAAGCATCATCAAGTCATAAAGCTCAATCCTTCCTATTGGGATTAATAGTTTTCTCAAGAAATCGCTTCATCTTCATAGTTGATGCCTCATCTAATCCACTAATATGAGGATGGTAGGTAGTGGATATTTTATGATTAATCACAAACATTCCAACCAATGTCTCAATCTTTTTACTCCTAAAGTGGCTCCCCCATCACTAATTATTATCGTAGGTGTTCCATATCTACAAAATATATTCTTTTTTCAAAAGCTTGGATACAATATGAGCCTCACAATTGGGGGGAGCTACTGCCTCTATCCACTTTTAAATACAATCCATAGTTACTAGAATATAAATATTTACTAATGAATGTATAAAAGGGCTCATGAAATTTAAACCCCAAACATAGAAAATTTCAACTTCCAATGTATAATTCAAGGTCATTTCATCTCCTTTAGATATATTTTCTACTATTTGACAATCGTCATAAGTCTTAATATAATCATTTACATCCTTGAAAAGAGTAGGCCAGATGAATCCTTATTGTAAAATCTTAAAAGCAGTTTGATAAACCCAAAATTTTCTTCAAATTTTGAGTCATGTCATTTCCTAATCACATCTTGGGTGTCTTTTAAAGGCAAACATCCCATAATAACTCGGTATTTATAGTTCTATATAGGTAAGGGTCATCCCAAAAGCAGTGTTTGACACCACGCATATAACTTCTTCCTCTAGTGGTATGACAGATCAGAGGATAGAATATCACTAACTATAATGTTTATAATATCTTCATAACACCGGACACCCAAACCAGATACATCGAGGAGTTGCTTATTACAAAAATTTTCATTAATTTCAACATCAAAGTCAGAAAAATTTCTCTGATCAAGCCTAGATAAGTGGCTTGCTATTTTATCTTCTAAACTTATCTTATCCACCACTTCAATATCAAATTCTTGTAGTAATAGAACCATCTAATCAATCATGGTTTAGCATTCTTTTTAAAAATTAAATATCAATTTGTTGAATGGTCGGTGAAAACAGTACTTTTAATTCCAATCAAATATAACCTAAACTTGTCAAAACCGTATACTATAGCTTTAAGCTCCTTTCTAGTAATAATATAATTAGTTTGAGCCTCGTTAATGGTCTTACTGATATAATACATAGCTATGAAGACCTTATCTCTCCTCTAACCTAACACCGCCCCTATAGCATAATCACTAGCTTCACACATCAACTCAAATGGACTCTTCCAATTAGGTGAAATAATAACAGGTGCAACGAATAATTTTTCTTTTAATGTATTGAAGGTAGTTAGGCAATCTTGGTCAAAAATAAATGGGACATCTTTTTCTAGTAAAGGACAAAGGGGTTTGATAATTTTTTGAAAATCTTTAATATAATGTTTATAGAACTCAGCATGCCCTAAAAAGCTCCCAACTCCCCTAAAAAAGTGAATGGGGGAAGTTTCTCAATAGCTTGAATCTTTGTTGTATCAACCTACATCCCTGCTCAGAAATTTTGTGCCCCAAAACAATCCCCTCAGAAACCATTAATTGACACTTCTACCAGTTCAAAACTAGGTTGATCTCCTCTTAACATTTCAAAAGCATAGCAAGATGATCTAACCAAGAATCGAACGAATGGACAAATAGAAAGAAATCATTAATAAACACTTCAATATCTTTCTCAATCAGGTCAAAGAAAATGGATATCATGCAACGCTAAAAAGTGGTAGGCACATTGCATAGTTCGAAAGACATCCTCCTAAAAGAAAAAGTCTCATAAGGGCTAGTAAATGTGGTCTTATTCTGGTCCTCAAGAGCTATTAAAATATGATGATAACCTTAATATCTTTATAGAAAGTAGAAGAATGGGTGGTCAGTTAGGCTATCCAACATTTAGTTAAGAAAAGGTAAGGTGAAATGGTTTTTTCTAGTAGTTGAGTTTAATTTTCTATAGTCAATACAGAATCACCACTCAGAGACATATCTTGTAGGTATTAATTAGTCCCCCATTTAAAACAATAATGACTCCCCCTCTTTTTTAGTACACAATGAATAGGACTAACTCGGGCACTATCTGAGATGAGGTAGATAATATCTACAAATAATCACTTCACTATATCTTTCTTAACTACTTTCATAAAAGGGTTGAATCTTTTTTGAGGTTCTCCCTTATGTTAATGGTTCTTTTCCTTCAGAATCTTATGCATGCATATCAAAGGACTGATCCCCTTAATGTCAGCTAATGTTCATCCAAAAGCTTTCTTAAAATTTCTCAAGGCTTACATTAGTTTCCCATCTTACAAACTAATGAGTTTTGAGGATAACAAAACAGGTGAAGCGCATGACTCCCCTACGAAAACACACTTCTAATATTTTGGAAGGTTCTTCATCTCCACTTCAGATGGTTCTTCTATGGAAGAACTAAAGGTATAGAATATCCAGTAGTGTTGAATAGTTCAAACCTCTCCCTAAACATCTTAGGATTAGCCTCTAATAGTAGAGTTGATATTTCCTTAGATTCATATCTATCATCCTCAATCAAGATCTGCTTACTGAATTAACTTAACTAATCTTCTGAAATTAGCTCCTACAATGTCAGTCCACTATATCTAGCCTAAAACAAGATTCTTCATTTGAATCAGAAGGAAATTTTAGAGATTTTAAGACATTAAAAGTTACCTTCTGATCGTTTACTTTTGTAGTCAACCCCCCTTCTACAAATCAATCAACACCCTATGAGTGGCTAAGAAAGGTCTGCCTAAGATGATGGGTATCAACTTATCTTCCCCCCTTACCTAAAATAATAAAGTCAGTATGGAAGATATACTTATCCACCTTAACAAGAACATCCCTATAATCCCCTAGAATTGGTAAGAGACCAATCAACAAGCTAAAGCGTTATGGTGGTAGGCCGGATTGCTCATAATCCTAACCTCCTAAGGATTGACATGGTCAAAAGGTTGATCCTAGCACCTAAGTTACATAATTATTTCCCAAAGAATTTTTCTTTCATGGCTCAGGGATTGGTGAAACTCTCTAGGTCCTTAAGTTTCTAAAGTTGTTTCTTCTGTACGATAGCACTGCACTCCTCACTAAGTGCTACAATCTCAAAGTCTCCTAGCTTCCTCTTCTTATTTAGGATATCCTTCATAAACTTCACCTAGCTAGACATCTGCTCCAAAGCCTCAACAAAAGGGATGTTGATGGTTAACTTCTTAAACACTTCCGGATATCATGAAAATTATTGATCCAATTTGTGTTTTTGAAGTTTCTATGGAATTTTTTAGAGTGTTTTTTCTAAGTCCTTCTTAAAAGATGAGTTAAGTCTTCCTATGTCCTTAGAAGATTTTTCTATATATCTTTCATGCTCAGGGTTCTCTTCTACCACATCAGGTTCTATCCTAGTTACTTCCTCCAAGTCTATTCTACTTCTCAATTTAATGGCTTTCACATGTTCATTACTCTTATTCTTAGAGCTCACTTCAGTGTTACTGGAAAGAGTTCATTATTGTCTGTTACGTAGGAAATTTAAAATGTGTCCTAATTAGTTTTTTATGTTCCTAATGACAACACCTTGACTCTGCAATTGATCTCCCATTTGAAAACTACTTCCTCCAAATACAACTTCTTTTCCTCAAACTATTGATTTTGATTAAAGCCAGGTGGGTAAGGAGGTCTAGAGTTGTTACTACCCTGGTTATTCCAATTTCATTAAGGGTTGGCTTGATTAATCCCATATTATTGGTTTTCTATCCCTTATTTTTTAGTAGTCCAATTAAAATTGGGATGATTCTTCCAATCGAGATTATAAAAATTTGAATAAGGGTTACTCATCAATTAATCTAATTTCCTAGAGATAATTGCCACTCGAAAAGTCAAAATTGAAAGAATGTTTGTCATGTATGTTAACTACCTTCATAGGATTTACTCAATCAGAAAGTGATTAAAAATTATTATTTGACATCTCCTCAATCAAAGAATAGGCCTCATCAAAGGGTTTAGACTAAAGGAAACCACTTGCAGCTATATTTATGATCGACCTAAGAGATTCTACTAGCCTTTTATAGAAAGTCTGAATAAGCAACAAGTCTCGTAATGTATGGTGGGGACACTTCCTAAAGAGTTCCTTAAACCTTTCATAAGCTTCATAAATTGACTCATAATTATACTGATAAAAAGTGGTAATGATATTCCTATGTCTAGATGTTTTTGAAGGTGGAAAATATTTTGTTAATAATTTCTGGGTCGGGTCAATCCATGTCCTAATTGAACCAGGAGCTAAGGTATTCGACCACATTTTGGCTTCATTTCTTAAGGAGAGAGAGAAATGTCTTAGCCTCGCAGCATTTTTGGAAACACCATTATATTTGAATGTGGCGTAGAGTTCTAAGAAGCCCGCTAAGTGAAGATTAGGATCTTCCAAAGGTGTCCCCAAAACTAATTATTCTGCACCACTTAGATGATAACAAACTTCATTTTGAAGGTATTAGCTTCTACAGCAGGAGTGTAGATACTAAGGAGGATTTCATCTACCACAGGATTGGCGTAACCTCTCATGGGTCGAGGCATGTTATTAGGTCCATGATTATTGGGTATGTTATGTTGTGCAGCATCATCAAAATTATTTAGAGGTATATCAGTCATTTTACCTAGAATTTGTTGAAGTATTTTTAAATTGCTTATTTTCTTAAACAATTCTCTCTAAGTAAAGGTCAGAGGCTTTAAGTTTTGATGATCCTGAATTATGCATACACTAACTTAGTTCAGCTAGCAATGTGGCTCTATGATAATGAGAATGTCAAACAATTCAATCGAACACCCACAACAATTATCTATACAATCAAGCAAAAAATAAGTGACAAGTGTTTGCAAAAATTAAAAGAAAAATAAAGTAAAAAAAGAACAGATTTAAAAAGTAAATACAAAGATATTTTTGTAGTTTGTAATAATAAGAAACAACAAACATAATAGTTTTCAAGTTTAAAACCTAAAAGTTCAACTAAAATTTTTCTAATTTAAAATTCATTGTTTTTCTCTGATAACGCACCAAAAACTTGATACACGCCGAGTGCTGCAAAGCACGGGTGGCTCACATAAGTGTACGTGGCATATTATTAGTACGGATTGGAGTCTGGTTGCCGATCCCACAGGGAATGAGTTGAACTCAACTTTGAAAAGTTCTAGTCAACAATTGTTAGTCCTAGCCTGAAAGGTTAAATTTTCAAAGTTTAACAAAAATTCCTACCATATTTTTTGAAAGTGGACAAAACCTATGTCTTAAAACAATTAAAAGAAAGTATTGTTGATTAAGATATGTTCCAAAAACTTCCCTTTGAAGAGGTTATGTAGCAATTCGAACTTAGTAAATGATTAGAAAGTATGTGTTTCAAATGATTCAAAAATATGCATCAAAAAGGAGAAAAACAATTCTTATCTCCTTTTGGTGGTCTATGAATGATTGATGATTCATTCGTTTAGTTCTCTAAATCAAATAAAAAGTTCAAGACCAAGAGAACCTCGTTCCCTAATTAATTTGCAAAAACTCAGGAGATGTCCTATTCTAATGCCTTCATGTAGATAACTTAATCGTTCCTTACAAATTCCTCCTAAAATTCTATAATCACAATTAATTTTAACAGCTTAACCAGCATGTTAAAAATCATTGAGTTCCTAA
>NW_018241114.1:0-344 GCF_001263595.1 Phalaenopsis equestris
TCATAACAGGCCCACAAACGAGCCAGTCTTGGCGACAAAATGAAACGGGATGAACAGGGGGGGCTACAGAAGAAGGAAAGAGAAGGGTGGGGTACACTAGGGCCTGTTGACCTCATTTTTGTGAGGTCTTCTCTTCTCCTCCTTAGAGCCTATAATCTAGTTCTAAAATTTTTTATTGATCGTCTTAGAAAACTAGAATTATGACCCACCCTTTTAGAAATTCTAGCCACTTATTTTTCTTTGATGTCTAACATTTATGGCACAAGACCATCGTCTTATGTACGAGCGGTTATAGTACGAGCGGTTATAGGCTATTTTGCGAAGACTCAAGGGAAAAATTTCTA
>NW_018241115.1:0-2836 GCF_001263595.1 Phalaenopsis equestris
TTTATATTTTATGTATTTCCTAACAACTACCTAGATATAAAAAGAAAGACAAAATAGGAAAACAGAACACCTACATCTCCAAGATTACAACTAATTGGTTCCTAATTACTACTCCGAGATAAAAATAAATGTTGTGAAAAAACGATGACAATAAAACGAAAAATGAAATGATAAAAATTGCTTGCAGAAAAACACCAGAACGACACAGATTTACGTGGTTCGACAAATTTGTCTACGTCCACGGAGCTACGGAGGATTTTATTTCTTCGAGGAATTACACCGTCGAGCGTCTCGACATTTACAAGAAAATCTCTATTTTCTTCTCTCTCTTTTTCTCTCTTTCTCTTCATCTTTTTTTCTCTTAGAGGACTTGACTTTGTCTGGCTTCATACTCTATGACAAGTCAAGAGAGACTATTTATAGAAACTAGGAGCGGTAGGTGGGAGGTATGTGGGCGGTAGGCGAGCGGTAGATGTGATTCTTAATTAAGAAGCTAATTAAATTGCGGTGGACCGAGTCTCCACATTACCCACCAATTCTCCCACTTGAAGACTGGGACATTGACTGCATCATCTACTGGTTGCATCATCTACTGGTTGCATCATCTACTAGCTGTACCGACCTTTTCCTCAAACATGATATCGTCCATCTCTGCAACTCAAAACCCTGGTCTTCATGCCAAAAGACCAGCTGAAGTCGAGCACAACTTCAACTTCTCATGAGTAACACCCTTAGTTGACTTGTCATTGTCAACGTAGTCTTGTACCACCAAGCTCTTTTCTGAGTTACTCTTACATATGCTTACAACTCTCACTGCATAAGCAATATCATGCTCCTGCTGAGATTGTACCTCTTGCGACCACCAAACGCAATCTTCACCCGGTACACTCACTTGTGTGCAATGTCTTTTTCCTATGTGGAAGTTCTGCCAGCTCCCAAGTTTGATTCTCTGGCAGGGAATCTGTCTCCTTCTTGGTCAGCTCCCACTTGCTCGGATTCTCATCTTGCAAGATTTTTTCATAGCTATGTGGTTCTACACCATGTCTGTACAAGGTCCGGTTTTCCTGTCTTTGGCGTCCTTCCATTTTTCAGAAAACTGATCTTCTTATGCTTCCCCATAATGCACCTCTGACTCATGTGTTTTCGCCTGAGTAAATCTGTAGTCATATATAGTGTGTCAGTTTTCTTATCCCGAACCAGTACTAATGCTCATTTGGTAACCTTTCAGGTGTTATCTAAGAACACCGAATGACCACCCTCATTGAGCTGTCCAACAGAGATAAGGTTTTTCTTCAACTTAGGAGCGTGTCTGACATTTTGTAAAATTCATTTGCTATTGTAGAGAGTGTAATGTCAAAGTCTCACATTACCACCACGCTCAGAGCTTTTCTATCAGCCAGATGTAATTTTCAAAAGTCACATGCAACATAGTTTCGCATCAACTCCTGGTAGGAAGATCTATGGAATGGAGCTCATGAATCCAGTATCTAGTCATCAACAGAACTGTGAACTGTCAGTAATAGCACGTCCTGTATTTCTTCAATTACAACATTAGTGTCATCATTCTTCTTATTCTTAAGATTATTGCAGTTCTTTTTTATGTGGTCAACCTTGCCACAATTCCAGCAGATTGCATGCTGATCAGAATTTAATTTTGATATTCCTCTGTTTGAATTCTTATCATGTGATCTCCCTCTGTAATTAACATTCAGCGTCGAACTTGAATATGAGGCCTCGCCAGAATCCTTCCTACGCACCTCCTCAGCCAAAAATCAAATCATGAATATCATCATATTTCAGCTTAGATTTACCTGCAAAACTGTTAACTATCATCCTCATCATTTCTCAGCTATTTGATAATGAAGCCAAAAATATCAGCGCACGTTTCTTATTATCAAAATTAATTTCAACAGAAGACAGCTGATTTGTGATAGTGTTGAAATCATTCAGATGTTTGAGTAACAAACACACCTTCCGCCATCTTCAAGTTGAATAACTTTTTTATCAAATGCACCTTGTTATTCGCTGATGGATTTTCATACTTACTTGATAAAACCGCCATGAGATTTGCAGTTGTTTCTCTTTGATGACGTTGTGGGCAACCGATCTCGACAGTGTTAATCGAATAAACCCCAGAACCTGTTGATCCAACAGATTTTATTCCACCTCGTTCATTTTCTCCGGCTTATTTCCCAATAACAGAAGATAAAATTTCTTCTCATAGAGACAGTCCTCTATCTGCATCATCCAGTAAGCAAAATTTGTCATTGAACTTCTCGATTACCGATATCGTCACTTCGTTTCCGCTCATCATTCTTCCTTAGAATCAAACTAAAACTCTGATATCAGTTGTTGTGAAAAAACGACATCAATAAAGTAAAAAATGAAACAAGAAAAATTGCATGCAGAAAAACACTAGAGCGACAGATTTACGTGGTTCGACAAGTTTGTCTAGGTCCACGGAGCAATAAAAAATCTCTATTTTCTTCTCTGCGTTCCTTTCTCTTTCTCTTCCTATTTTTCTCCCTTAGAGGACTTGGCATAGCCTAGTTTTATACTTTATGACAAACGAAGAGAAACTATTTATATAAAAGTGGGAGGTAAATTAGATATAGGTGAGATGTGATAGGTGAGTGGTATGTCACCTCCCAAAAGATCTCTTAGGGGTGGTGGGCAGCTTAGGACTTAAATACTGTTTTTTGCTCCTACACCTAGCCGATGTGAGACTTTATGTCTGTGACATTTTCCTACACCCAATCACGTGACGCTCTCGTCACGAATCGACTTCATCGAGTGTCTCACTGGACTAGGGCTGTCAAAAAAGCTCGTTGTTCGC
>NW_018241116.1:0-473 GCF_001263595.1 Phalaenopsis equestris
ATTCTAACGAGTCATTTTCGAGCCGAACACGAGCCTAACATGAACATGAAAACGTAATTTGAGCCGAACACGAACACAGTGTTCACGAGCCATTTCGAATACGAGCCGATTTCGAACACGAGCCAGATTCGAGCGAGCCGAACACGAGACGGGACCAGGCTCGCTCAAGCTCGGCTCGTTTACAGCCCTACCGAGCGTTGAAACATTACTTTTGACTGTCTTTTTTTTTGGGCAATCCAGCCCCTTGAGTCTCACTTTAATGTGAATTTCAACAAAATTTCGATTCTCTGAGTGTTGTTTTAAGTTTGGGTTTACAACACCACAATTAGTTTTTTGTTATAAAAAAAAAGTTTATATGAAGTAAAGTAAAATTATTTTTTCTCATACAAAGGTAAAAATCAGTTTCTTTCAAGGAAAAAAAAAATTTAAGATCATCTCCACTCCACATTTGGCGAATCTTTTTCCTAGCATAT
>NW_018241117.1:0-728 GCF_001263595.1 Phalaenopsis equestris
TTGGTGGTCGAAATTGCTGACCTCATTTTTGGTGAGATCTTTCTTTCCTTTTAGCGCTTAGGATCTAACCATAGGACTTTCCCTTTGACTATCCTAGAATACTAGAGATGGAACCCGCCTATATAAAAATTCAAATCACCTCCTAGCTCTCTTCGAAACCCTACGTGACTGGTCATAAACCTCCAGCATTTGGAATGTTAGGACCAACTTGTGAGGATTCGAGGATGAGCTCCCATAGGATTTAGAAGCGTCGGGAACACCCATTACAACTTTCGTACATTCGCGCACGAATATCATGATTCGAACGATCGATACGTTAATTATTGCAATTCACGTCACCTAAGCCTTTTTATGTTGCATAATTAATCGAGGCTTAAATAAAATTTTGAAACGGCCGATCGCGAACCAAAATTTTGGCAAAAATTAAATTTGGCGCATTCTTCACCTGATCGTCGACAAGGTTGCCCAGGTGACCCCGAACGACGAGACGGATCATGCGAGTGCATCCGGAATGTTGATTTCACCTAAAGAGAAAATTTGTTTCGCCACGGCTTCGAGGACGAGCTAAAAATGCGTGAATTATTATTTTTGGGCCCAATTACTGAAAAAGTGATCTGAAACGACCTCGCGTGATGAAACGGATTGCGCAATCGCGCTCGGAACGTCGATTGTACCTCAGGGGAACATTCATTTCACCACGAGGCCATGTCCAGGCGAAAAATGCGGGG
>NW_018241118.1:0-977 GCF_001263595.1 Phalaenopsis equestris
ACATATATTATCTTGTATTACATCAAAATTTAACTCCGGTTGGTGAGAAGAGGAAAAAACTACAAAGACTAGTAAGCCAACAATAGTGATGCTGAAGCACCAAAGCCCTAGCAAGACCATGAAACCGAAGCAATTCAAAAGGAGGAGGAGGAGGAAGAAGAGAAGAAGACGATTGTGGGTTAGAACTTGGACCTCAAAAGCCAAAACATTATAAACATAAATAATAAAACCTAAAAAGGATTAAGTAATAACTAATAACTAATTGGAAATAAGTAATAAATTAATAAACGAGAGGTATTTACGGTAAATTTGTGGGTGTTTACATACACACCATCAAATTCTTATGTATTTATCTATCTTACACCTAAAGTTTATTTTTTACATTTATGTCACCCAAATATCTTATATCAATCTAAATATCAAATCAAATAAAATATTGCTTGTTAATTTTTATACAAATTTAACGTGGCGTATATGAAAAAATTAAAATTTTTTTGTTACATATGTAAATACGTAAAAATTGAGTGATATGTATGCAACTCATTGCTAAATATTACATTTTTTTATTTTAATCTTAAAAATATTTTTCAGAATATTTTTTTATTCATTATCTTAAGACACGCATGCGGAATTTAAGACACTCGTGTCCGACACGTGTCTCCCATTCTTTTAATATTACTTAATTCAGACACTTCTATACAGTGTTATATACGTGTCACAGCCGTGTCGGGGTTGTTTCCAGATCCGACAAGTGTCCGACACTGCATGGCTCCGTAATTATGAGCTTTCGTGCAACTTGTTATTATGATGATTTATAATTTTTGTTTTACTTTCTCTTATCCTAAGTTATTATCTTCTAAGATAACTTCTGGTTACTTGGTTACAAATGGTTTTGTCATTAAGGATAGTTCTTTATTGTGTAACACTCTTTTTATAAATAATTGTATCAACTATTATTATCATGATTAGAACACATT
>NW_018241119.1:0-496 GCF_001263595.1 Phalaenopsis equestris
AACTCTATATAATCATAGCTCCAGATCTTTTTTTTAGATGTAAAGTTGTTGTTATACAGCAACTTCACAACTGTTTTTTAATAAGCTGTAGTTGCGACTGGTCTCAACCTTACCATTTTGGCTTTACGTTCAAAATTAATCATTAAATTTTATATATTTTCGAACATAACATTTGAATCACATTACTAAAAATAATTCATGGAAAGGCACTTCCAAACAGATTTAATGCTTTCATGCAAAAAATTGTAATATGATTTTGAAAAGTTATAGAATCCTCCTAGTGCTATAGATGGGAAAGAAATTCCTAAAATCTTGCATAAATTGATTTTTTATTGAGTTAGAGTTATGATTCCATAGGAATAAAATTATTAATGCTTTGTGCATGCCCTATGCCATTCCCTAAAATATGATGATTACATCAAAAAATTATAATTTAAGAATTTTAGAAGGTGATGTGAGATAAAATTTTAATAAGAAAAAATGGTGTACAAACACA
>NW_018241120.1:0-326 GCF_001263595.1 Phalaenopsis equestris
AGATAAAGAGATTCAGAGAGGGAATGAGGTCAAGATATGATATAGAGAGAGAGAGGGAGGGATGGAGACAAGGAGAGGGAGAGGGATGGAGGGACAGAGAGAAAGTGAGGGGGGAGTAAGGGAGAGGTTGATGATAGAGAGATGAAGGAAAAAAAGTGATAGAGATGGAAGAAGAGATAGTGAGAGGGATGAGAGAGAAATAAAGTGAATGAGAGAGGGTGGGGGAGGGAGTGTGAGACAACACAATGAGAGAAAGAACTAGAGAGAAGGGCAAGGGACATGGAGTAAGAGATATAGCAAGAGAGAGTGTGTATGTGAGACAGAGA
>NW_018241120.1:4732-5218 GCF_001263595.1 Phalaenopsis equestris
TAGAGAGCACGTGTTTGAGAGTGAGAGAAGGAGATTGATATATAATGCGAGAGAGAAGAGGGAAGCTCTTTTTGTCTCTTCCTCTCTCTCCCATTTTTCTTATTCTCTCATTCGCTCTCTTATTAGAAAAAAAGAGAGAAAAAAACGTGTTGATGGTACAAAAGAGTGTATAAATTAAGTCAATCCCTCACTCTTTCATAATGATGAAGAGAGAGAGATAAAAGAGAGAGAGGAGGATGAAGAGAGGGAGGGAGAGTCAAGATGAGAAGGAGATAGAGCAAGTGAGAGAGAAGAAAGAAGGGGTAGAGTGGAAGAAAGTGAGAGATATAGTGATAAAGAAGAGAAGGAGGGAGATTTTGTGTGAGGAGGGAGAAAGATAATGAAATGGGTAAGAGAGAGGTAGATAAAGACATAGTATAAGAGGGAGAGAAAGGGTGAGAGTGTGAGTGGAAAAGAGAGAGATTGAGAGCCCGTGAGAGGGAGGAG
>NW_018241121.1:0-942 GCF_001263595.1 Phalaenopsis equestris
TCCTTCTCATGGATAAGACGAGAGAAAAAAACCCAAAAAAACTTGAATTATAGAGGTCTACATTGAAGTATAAAGACCTTCATTTGAGTATAACTAAAACTGAATACATGGAATGCAATTTTAGTAGTGGTAGCACTAATGACAGAAGTGTAACTTTAGGTGATCAAATTATTAAAAGGTGTGAACGATTTAGATATCTCGAGTCTTTTGTTCAAAGCGATGGTGATATAGATGGGGACGTTAATAGTAGAATTCAAGTTGGTTGGTTGAAGTGGATGAATGCTTCGAGCATTTTGTGTGATAAAAAAGTTATGCTTAAACTGAAAGGAAAATTTTACAAAACAGTGGCGAGACATGCAATGCTCTATGGCGCTGAAACTTGGCCTTTAAAAAAAGAAGCATAATAAGTTAATTGTTGTCGAGATGAGAATGATTAGGTGGATGAGTGGCTTTAAACTTAGAGACAAAATGAGAAATGAATATATTGGTATAGCCCTAGTGACAGACAAAATTAGAGAGGGTCGACTTAAAAGGTTTGGACACATTAAAAGTCGACCATATGATGATCTGATTAGGAGAATAGATGTTTTAGATTTGACCTATGTTAAGAAAGGCGGAGATAGACATAAGAAGACTTGGGCTTATTGTATAAAAAATGAACTTAATTTATTATAACTAAGTGAAAATATGACACTAAATAGGACACAATGGAAAAAAAGATTCATGTAGCTGACCGCAAGTAGTGAGATTAAGGCTTTGTTGTTGTTGTTGTTGTTCATTGAATTTAACCATGATTGTCACAAAAAATTAGAACATTGTTCAAGGTGAACACAGTACCAATCGATTGTACAATGATAGATCAATAGAAGAACTCATAGAACAAATGATGATGATAATAAGGAGTGTGATGAGTTAAATAAATTTATGTCATAATTACCTGGA
>NW_018241122.1:0-1195 GCF_001263595.1 Phalaenopsis equestris
ATATATATATATATATATATATATATATGGGAGAGGATGCGTGGGTTGATAAGAGAGAGAGAGAGGTTTTTTTTTTTAATTATTATTATTATTTATATTGTAATAATATTAATATTATTATTATCCTTACAAGCTCTTCGCACGATTTCGTCGAACACGTCCTCACAATACAATGAGGGTCTCCCCTAGGCAAAATCAACGTCCCGGACGCGACTGTGCAGTCCATTTTGTTGTTCTGGATTGTCTTGGACTACTTCGTTGACGATCGGGTCAATTCATGTGTGGCGTGATAACTAATTTTTCGTCGATCACAGGTGGACGCCCTACACCTATGACATCCAAAAATTGATGCCAACACACTAAAGATGACATATTTATAAGCTAGGGAAGGCGATGACTAAGGGTTCTTGGCCATTTGTTTAGGTGGCACATCGACGATAGAGATGAACGAGATCGTTAATGAGCTACGAAATGCCACTGATGAAGGTCGCATATCACCGGCATGTTAAGAGAAGTGGCCACATGGATTGGTTATTCTAGTTATACCTGGAGCGGTCATGTCAAGGGATGGCATGACCAGACTAAGAAAATTTGGGTGTGGTCACACCCAGGCTAGGTGTGACCACACCAAGGAACATTCCGACATGGTCAAGCTTAGGCATGGCGTAAACACACCAGGCAAAAAAAATGGGCAAGTGCAATTTTGTCCAATGTGGCTGCACTGACCCAAGTGGTGATGCTTTTGTGAGTTCTATGTGACCAAAAATGAGGTAAACAAACACATCAGAAAATTCTAGAACCACTGGAACACTATCTATGCTAACACTAGGTTTCTCAAAGTCTACCACATGGGCTAGATAACTTGCACACCCATGAGAGATCAACTTATAAGTCATGTACTAAAATTAGGCTAGAAATAACTCCTCTAGTACCCTGAATGTAAAAAAAGGAACTGAGCCAGGTATACAGAAATTCACTTGCCTCTAAAGATAATTTATGATTGCATGATTTGTAAATAATCAGTCCATACCCATGATTACATCAAACTTAGCTAGTGAGAATACTATGAGAGTGACAGGCATATGCATGCCATGAAAATTATATCGCAATCACAAATACATTGAGTAAGGACCATGGGTTAGCTAGATGGTAGGGTTATTGATAGATATGATTGTAATGAAGAAATAAATGCACT
>NW_018241123.1:0-353 GCF_001263595.1 Phalaenopsis equestris
ATAAATAGCTTATAAAGTGCATAAGAATCCTGCCAGGATGATTAATCAGAAAATAAGAAGGCTCTTGATGAGTGCTCATAACCTGGATGAAAGGAATTTTAAGTTTGATATTGGAGTTTAAGGCTTGCCTGCACATTGTTGAAACTGACAAGTAGCTTCTCATCAAGTGTGTATTCATGCATCACCCAGTCTGTTCGTGCTCCCTTAGGTGCACGGCCACTATAGTAAACAAGTGTTTTCTTGTTACCTGCAGTTTTGGAATGGTGGGGGATGATCCTGTCTTTTCCTGTGGCCTTCCAATAACCGTGTTTGGTAGCGCGGTTGGATCTTGACCCATTGGGGTACTTCCTATC
>NW_018241124.1:0-1740 GCF_001263595.1 Phalaenopsis equestris
AGAAATATTCAAATCTCGATAAAAACTCATCCAGATCTCCGATTTCAATAAATTTATAGGCAAACTGACTGGCTCGATAAGACAGACCTAATGTTATCAAAATTAGTCAAATTCAAGTCAAACCAAGCTCAGACCAAGTCATTAAACCACTCTTGGAAGTTTTCTGGATATATTTAGAAGGTCAAAGGAATGCCCAATCTAGCAAGCCTATAGTCAAATCAAGCGTCTAGACAAGGCAAATCTAACGAGCCCAATGTTGCTCAATTCTGACATCATAAAAACACTCAAATGTCTATCAAACAACATCTGATCGAAGGAAGCTATCCAAAACGCCCGATCAAAGTAGTTTATTTTTCTGCATTAATTGCACCCAGAACACTATAAATAAAGTCTCACTCCTCTCATTAGAGGGGGAGAGTTTGAATCCAGAAGAAGAGCTTAAAGTTTTGAGGATTTGAAGTTCAGCATCACTCCAGTCATCGTCAATCATCGCCGACTACTGTCGGCAGTCATTGACCACCACTTACAGTCATCAATTACCGTCGAGCACGACCGATCACCATCGATCGCCACACACTTCTAACAACAAGTTTATTTGTGCACCGACGTAACTCCGAAGAGTGTTCAACCATTTCCTGCATGTGGGATGAGGGATGTACATGTAATCAACCTATAGTATATTTTTACAACTGGGTCAGAGCACGTGGTTTTTTCTCCTTTACAGTTTTTCCACGTGAAAACTTTTGGTATCACTACTGGTTGTTTTCTTTTATCTGAGTGTGTTTAAGAATCTCGTGCAACACTAAGACGATAATTCATCACTCCACCGCAGCAAATTTTCTAGCACGCATCAATAGCATATATTAATATTAATGATAAAATTTGAGATGAAAAAAACATTATTTCCAATCCATAATCACATGAGCAAGAAAATATATCAAAATAAAGAAAGTAAAAAATAGTTTTTCCACACAAAAAAAAAAAAATGAGTGCTCCACCTCAACATACATAAAGAGAGCTAATCTTGTCTATCAAATGTGTCACATTATTTCATGAAGTAACAAGCATCAAGAAAAAAGGAATTAAGCCAATATGTGAGTTTAATAAATTAACCTCAACTAAGTACTCCTCAAGTTTATTCATGTGTTATCCTAGCTTCATGTATGGAACTCGGTTTTAAAGAAAACAATATTATGTGCAGGCATCTGCACGTCCGGACAATATTCCAGATACAGCCACGATCGTCCCCTTCCAAATTCTAAGACGTTGTTTTATATCATATATTTTTAATTACTTTATCTTGTTCTATTAATTTAAGAATTTAGAATTATAAATCTTTATTTAATGATTTTTATAATATTTATTAAAAATCTTCCAATTAAAAAAAATTACTTCTAACTTCATTCCTACTTAGACCTAATTATCTCGAAAGAGATATGACCAAAAGCATGATTGAAACGTCTTCCAAATTTTAACCAGTTAATACATTTTAGAGGCTGTTCCAATTATTTTTTTAAATTATATTTTATTTTTATTATTTTTATATTTATTTAAATTAAAATTTATTTGATATATCAAGACGGGTTTAATTATTTTTAAAATATTCAAAAAAATATAAAAAATACTGCCATTACTCGTGAAAAAAGAATTGAAAAATTATTCTATACATATGCATATGTCGTTCGATCTCAACCATAGATCAGGGGGAAAATGTATTTTGACATAATTTCTCGTCGAGTT
>NW_018241125.1:0-3710 GCF_001263595.1 Phalaenopsis equestris
ATACATGTAGAAATCCACCAATTGCAACATAGGCTTGTCTCTATTGAGAGGAGAAAATTTGGTGAGATCATCGATAGCTATAACGGTGACTTGTTAGATCGATAGGATGAAGTGAATCCCTTCCACCAAGCATTTTCCATTGACGAAGAACCACTAGCTAGATTTGGCATGGACTATCAGAGAAGAAGTAAAGATTTTTAAAGTAAAGGTGGACATATTGGATTTCGACGATCGCGTGGATTCAGATAAATTTATCAAGTGACTTCAGACAGTGGAGCAAATTTTTTAGTACAAGGATATTTCTCAAGAAAAGAGAGTTAAATTAATCATCAACAAGCTTAGTAAAAATGTTTTATCATGGTGGGGAACTTGAAGCAAATTTGATAGAGAGAATAGAAGAATTTAATTACTACCTGGTTCAAGATGAAATAAAAGATGCAGCGCAAATATCTTATCCCATATATATCTCTGGTAGAGGCTCAACATAAGTAGAGAAAAGAATTTCATGTATAGAGATGCAAAATCATTTCGAGTGGGTAATCCAAGGTGCCACATATGGATTCACAATTGTAAAAGTGCTATGGGGTCTTTAATCTAAGTCAATTTAGACGTAAAATACAATTAAACTAGGTTAAGCATGCCGAAGATTCCACTAGATTCTACTGAGCCTATATGGTTTAGTTGGAACTCTTTTAGATGAATCCAATGCCATATGGACTATCTAAGTCCATATTTGATTAAACCATTGGGGTATTTAACAACCTTAGATTATGAGATGTGATTTTAGGTCAACTGAGATGAGATTTAAGCAATTAGAAATGATAGGAACTCAATGGATCAAATATGTCAAATTGTTTAGTGGATGGATCATAATGCCAATTCCCAACTATAGATCAAAAGCTTGAAGAGGGACCATTTATGCTTGCGCTAAACCTATAAAAGTTCAATGATACGTTAGAAGTGGGCTTGCATTAAAAAATAGGTCAACAAATCTTCTTTCTTTTGAAAAGAGTAGTATCAAAAATTTCATTTCCAATCATTTTTCATTTTATTAATATTTTTAATTTTCTTGAAAATTTTAGTAATATAACTATTTCAATACTTTCAATAACTCTCTAAATCTCAATAGATTTCTCATATAAATCTTTAGTTTAATGCATTTTTTTCAAAACAAGTTGAAATTTGATTATTTAGATAAGTCTATAACATATTTAATGGCTTTGTTCACTTTAATTTTTTGAACAAATTTTCTTTAAAAATCCCATTTCATAAATTTTAATATGACATTTCATATTTTCTAAATACCTTCATCTTTATCTTAAACCGCACTATTTTCTTTCAATACATAAACTTATCGAACTGTTTCTAGATCTCCATTTTCTTATCATAGCTATTTATCTACTTCTTTGCTAACAAAATAAACAAAAAAAAATTTCAGAAGATCGTATGAAGGCTATCACAGAAATTTCATCCCTCCAAGCAAGCATATTGAACTCGCAATTGAAAGACATTTTGTGGAGTATTGGTTCTCAAGAGGTGTCTTACGGGGTGTACAAGCCCATCAAACTTGTTTATCACCCAAGAGACCCATTTTTCATCATAAGAACGGTATATTTTTTATAAACTACATCCAACAAGTAACCTGTTTCAACAATTTAAAGTAGTTTTAGAATATCATAACTTACGATTTTTAAGTCCTCAAAACCATAGCTCAGTTTTAGTGCTATTTTTTTGTTCGTTAATAAAGATTTTAACTTTCAGCTAGGCTTAATTGTGTCTAACAAAGAGACAACTCAAAAGTATTGCCACGACATTTACTAAGGGCTTGGTTGAGATCAATTTTGTATTTCATTTTAGTTTTAGTTTTTTCTTTTGTTTTTAAAAGCAGCCAAAACCATACCTTAACCAATTAGCCAAACATATTTTGTTTTAGCTTTAGCTTCTAGGTATTTTGAGTGTTTTTAAAAGCAACCATACTTTAACCAAATAGCAAAACATATTTTGTTTCAAATCAAAAGATACAAAAAAAACAAAATAAACATTAAAAATTAAAAATAAAAAACAAAAGTGATTCCAAATGATCCCAAAGAGAAAGCTTGATGCTTTTTGAGATTGGTAACCAACCTTTATCGAATAACTATTGAATATTTAACAGAAATTTTATTCTAAGAATAACCTCAGACAATTATATGCTTTCACCACTTCAACTTGCTCTTATCTTCCTAAACATTGCTAAATAATACTTCTGTTGTTCTAAAGAAGCTGACTTCATGGTGTATTCATGTAACAGCCAGAAAAGTTAACTGCCATATTTCCCATGCGTTTTAAAGATTACTCTGACGTTATTCTTGCAACAGCTTTCTTTCAGGCAAGTTTTTTTTTTTTTTTTTTTTTTTTTTTTTTAAAAAAAAAAAAAAATTTTAAAAAAAACCCCCCTACATATCTAACACCAAAACATTAATTTTTACATATATTCCACCTTATCTATGCATAAAAAGGTGAATTTCACTTTTAAAAGTTAACATGGTAGTGTTTTTTATGTGATATGAAAGATTTGATGTTATGAATGTAAAAAGCAAAGCTTAAGTGTTAGATATGTAAGAACATAATAATTGGGTGGTATGCATGTAAAATTCCCAAAAGAATAATGCTTTCTAGTGATCTACTTTCAAGTTCCAATAATTATCGTTTTTGTTTTCGCAATGCAAATATCAAAAACAGGAAATAACAGATGTTGCAAACTCATCTGCTTATGCCAAGGCACCACATTGTACATGGTCACCAATACCTCCTCTGGAATTGAGAGGGGAGAATTTCCAGTACTTAACAACTAATGGAGGATTTGTAATCTTCGGTAAGCAAATTTAAATCAAGCGATCATTACATAGACAACACTCAAAACATTGCTATTTACAAAGTTACACCAAGGTGATTGCTTGAACTAACAAACAGTTGCATTATGCATGCCACAATCAAACAATTGAGAATTGGATAGAAATGAAAAATATGGGTTAGGATTTTATCATGAATTTTGATATTTGAGTGAACATTTGAAAGAAAGGATGAAAGAGTGAGCAAGATTTGTAAATAGCAATGTTTTGAGTGCTATGTATGTAATTACCCCAATCAATTCAGAGTAAAATGAGCAGTTACTCGAGCATGGTCCTAGAAATTTGGAATATTTCTGTCTGATTTTCTTTCTTGGGTTTTGGTTCTTTACAGACATTCTTCCACATCATGTTAAAGGTGAAAGAGCAGATAAGGTTATGTGGATTCTTCTGAATATGGATGCATACATTAAATACTATGTGAAGGTAATTAGCAATAATTACAATCCTAATTATTAAAATAACTATTTCTAAATCTTTAAAGATTAAGTAAACTCAGCAGTGCACAAAAGGTTTCATTCAAAGAAAGATGAGGCAGCGTATCGAAAGTTTTACCAAGGTAAATCTTATGTATCATTAAGGTATTCATTGACAAGGCTCCGTGCATGATTTAATCACCAAAGATCCACAATTTATACTAGAAAAGGAAGATTGTGTGCATATATTTCACACCCAAACTTCAAACTTGACAAACATACCACATAACCATTGCATGAAAAGGTGAATTTCACTATATAAAAAAGAAAAAATAGTGATATTTTGGATGTGATGCAAGAAGTAAAATTTTGGTGTTAGATATGTAATTACATAAGAATTGAGTGG
>NW_018241126.1:0-1352 GCF_001263595.1 Phalaenopsis equestris
CAACTAGGATTCTCAAATAAGATTTAATAAATCCTTTAAATTTGAATTTAGAAAGTTCTGGAATAATTAAATTTAAAATTTATTTATCATGATTTATATTAAAACAGGCTAATTTCGTAAACTGTTATATAAGATTTAAATAATGATATTAGATGAAAATATATGAAATATGTTCGGCCTAACATGGTATTTATTTTTGTAAGTGTTTTAATATTTAGTTTTTAATTATTAATCAATTCGATTATTCAAAATTAATAATTAATTAATTGTTCTTTAACTTATTTAAACACTCAAATTTTTAATATCACATCAAAAATAGTAGAAGAATTTAAATACATCCGAGAGAAAACTATCATATTTATCTATCTAAAATTTACCATCTAAAATAGTTGAATTCTATCAAAATTATCATGACGCCTACATCGGCTTGCCCGACTCATCTTTTGGTTAAGGTCACTCCATTCAATGCTAATAAATAGGTATGCTTGGTTTTTGAAACTCTCAAGATTTGTGATCGCCAAACTCAGTCCATCTTGCATTTTGTTTTCACGCTCTTTTTGTAACTAAAGGTCTAAACAAGTTGAACTTGAGCGAGTTCATACTTAACTCTTAAAAAATACAACTATTCATGTTCAATTCATTTATATATCAAGCACAAAAAATTTATTCATGTTTGGCTCATTTTTTTAGCGAGTCAAACATGAATTATTCACGAACAATGAGTCGTTTTGGCAACCCTCGTCACACAACCATAAGATGTTAAGGGTAGATTTGAGATTTAAATCTTATTAGTTATATTAAAATATTCATTTAAATAAAATTTAATATATTTTTAATCTATTTTTCTGACTAATATATTTTATTGATTATAAATTTTTATAGCCTTGTAGTCAATTAAAATATTTAAAAATAATGCTCATTAATTTTATAGATAATTTTATTATTTCGAGTCAAAATGAGCCGAACATAGAAAAATAAATCTTTGTTAGTGTTCGAATCGTTTATGTCTCGAACGCAAAAAAACATGTTTGTGTTCTGCTCGTTTACTTAGTGAGCAAATAAAACACAAACAGCTTAACGAATCAAACATGAGTTATTTTTGAACAACGAGCTATTTTGACATCACTACTCCAGAGTCTCTCACTTTTCAATTTTTTGTCATTCATCTGTCCTAAACAAACCGAGGATGACTCTCTTCTATATTCCATCAAGTGAACTCAACCCATAATGAAAAATCTAAAACTTTCCTACTCTCCCCTACTAGAATCGCACTGTCACATTCCTCTTTGGATCCAATGAATCGCGCCCTCCCATTTTGTGCCTCTAATACAATTCTACTCATAAATATATAT
>NW_018241127.1:0-238 GCF_001263595.1 Phalaenopsis equestris
CAGGTGTTGAGAGGAGCTGCAACAGGGTTGACCTTGGCAGTCTTAAAGGATCGCGAGCTTGAGGACTTGACATCAGATTTAGGGCCACAACAAATAAGGGAGAGACAACTTTGTGAGAGGGATATACCTTTTCTTGAGTTATCCCTATGGGGGGAGATCCAACTTATCAGAAGAGAAGTCATTGTGTCGAGAATATCACATGAAGTTAATCAAAGGTTATTTCTTGTTCCACGTGGTA
>NW_018241128.1:0-10657 GCF_001263595.1 Phalaenopsis equestris
TTGTCATTCTTTCAATGTGAAGCTTGTCAGTTTTTTAAACATCATGATGCGTAGTTTTCTCCTCAACGTTACAAACCAGCTACACCGTTTATTTTGGATTATAGTGATATCCGTGGACCTTCTAAAACTCACATATCCTGGGAATAAATTATTTGACATTTAATGATGATTACACGAGATTAATTTTGAGTTTTTTTAATTAAAATAATTAAATTGGAAATAATTTTAAAAAACTTTTACATTATAGTACATACACGATTTCAAAAAAAATTTAAATATTAAGTGTGATAATAGTCGAGAATATTTCAAAAATACTATTGTTTAATTTTTTTTTCAAAATTGAAATAGTTCATCAATGTTCTTGTATTGACACTCTACAATAAAATGTTGTGATTGAAAGAAAAAGAAATATTTATTGGAAGTAGCTTTGATATTGTTGTTTATCAATCATATGCCAACATGTATTTGGAGTGAAGCCGTTTTTACTATGATATTTCTCATAAATAAGACACCTAATAATGTTTTAAACTCTGAAACACTTCAAAAAAATTTTGAAAAATTATTTCCGAAGAATCAACTTTCTTCTTTCCTTTTAAATTTATTTAGATGTACTGTTTTTGTTCACGTTCATAATCATAATCAATGAAAACTTAAGCCTTGAACAAATAAATATGTTTGTTAATTATACTCTTAATCAAAAGGGGTATAAATGTTTTAATCCTAATTCCAAAAAAAATTGTTTTTACCATGGATGTCGTTTTTTTTAATTACATTCTTTTTTTTGCCGCATTTTCAAGGGAGGGAACCAAAAAAAGATTCAGATTGAGTTTCAAGATCTTCAACCGAATACTCACAAAATAGTATATCCATAATTGTGATTGTTCAACTTGAAAATTGATGCAATATTTATATCAAGAGAAAGTGTGTCGCGTCTTTTAGGTATTGAAAGTGATTCTGGTATTCCTAAAATGACATATGTTGATGTTCATAACAAAGAAGAAACAAGAAAAAAAAAACTACGACATTAATACCATTTATAGTGTCTACTTGCCACAAAGAACAACTCAAAATAAAGGGTCTAGAAATTCTTTGCGATGCACATAATCCACGGACCCTTCATGTAATAGCCTCACTGATCATTTACCTCATGTTCAGTCCACTTCATCTGCAAGTTCTACGTCTTCTAGTCCTGAGCTTGAGCTTAGTTCCAATCCTGCGTTTAATGAGTCTAGCCTTCTCAGTATTTTTTGTAAAGGGGAAATGTCTTGCACCCAACATCCATTGTCCCATTATGTGTCATATGTAAATATCTCACCAGCATTCTGTGTGTTTATCTCACAATTATTTTATATGGAGATTTCTAGTTTTGTGCATGATGCTCTGAAAGTCCCTAAGTGGAAGGAGGCTCTTTTCGAGAAGATGAAAGCTCTTGCAAAGAATGACACGTAAGAAGTAGATGAACTATATAAAGGAAAGACAACTGTTGGGTGCAAATGGGTGTTCACAATCAAGTATAATCCTGATGGCTCTCTAGAATGGTATAAGGCTCAATTGGTTGTCAAGAGATTCACTCAGACTTTAGAGAAATTCGCCCTAGTTGCAAAATCAAACTATTAGATTTCTTCTATCATTTATTGCTAACCTTGTCTGACCTTTATAACAGTTTGATATAAATAATGTTCTCTTTAATCGGGACTTGTAGGAAGAAGTATATATGGATACCCCTCCAAAATTTTGTGAGAATTTTGACACAAATGTGTGTGAACTAAAAAAATTCTTATACGAGTCGAAGCAGTCATCAAGGGCATGGTTTGATAAATTTACTTTGTTTGTTAAATGTCAGAGTTATACTCAAGGGCAAGAAGATCATACAATATTTTTCAAACATTCAAAGCATGACAATATAGTCATACTGACTGTGTATGTTGACGAGATAATTCCCAACAAAAATATGTTTTTAATCTTCTCCAGGAAACTGAGATAAGTGGGTGTAGACTTACAGATACTTCAATTAATGCCAATCAGAAATTGGGCGTGGAAAGGAATGTGATCTGGTGAATAATGAGGTATGAAAAATTTGTGGGGTAGTTGATTTACTTATCGCATACACAGTCTGATATTGCCTTTGTTGTGAGCTTGATAAGTCTTGAAAAACCCCTTGAAGTAGTTAATAGGATTCTCGGATACCCAAAAAGTATACTAGGCATGGGCTTACTCTTTTAGAAGACCACATAATCAAAAGTAGAGGCATGCACTGATGCAGATTGGGTGAGCTCAATTATTGACAAGAAATCGATGCTTGTATGTTGTATGTATGTTTGGGGAAATTTGGTTACATGGCGGAGTAAAAAACAGAATGTGGTTGCGAGTAGTGCCGAGACAGAATATTGGGCTATGACCAGTGGAGTATGTGATATTTTATAGTTGAAAAGGACCCTTGAAGAGTTGCAGATCCCGATAAACATGCCAGTGAAGTTATACTATGACAATTACAAAAAATCCAATGCAACATGATCACACAAAGCAGGTGAAGATTGGCAAATCCTTCATAAAAGTAAAAATTGATAATGAAGTTATTTGCACGTCATTTATCTCTATTGCTCAACAAATTACAAATATCTTCATCGAAGGGTTGTTTAGGCATAGTTTTGAGCTTCTTGTAAGCTAATTGGGCATGATGGATCTGTGGCTCTAACTTGAGGAGGGGGTTGTTTATTGGAATTTTAGGAAGATTTTATTTTTAGTATCTTCTATTTTAATATTTTCTATTTTTAGAGTTTAGTATTATTGATATGTTATAATTTCTATTTTCATATTTTATTATCGGGAGTTATGACTGATTTTATGACTTTTCTAATATGAGAGTCATCCCCTTCTATTTAACTTGTTATTATTTAATATGGAATTGAAGATGAATAATTCATTTTTCCTTCTCCTAAAACATTCATCAAGACTTTTTGTTATGGGATTCCAACTATAGAAAATTACAAATTATACTTAAAAATTCTCTTATGTAATTAATCTAACAACTATTCATCTAGTGTTAAGCAGTGTAGCAACAGTAATCTATATTTGAGAAAATAATATAGAAAATAAATGCCAAGAAAACTTTCTCCTATTGCGTCTTGTAGGAAGACATTTGAATGTTGCAACGAAAATGATTTGTTAATCCATTGAAGGGAAGCTTCATGCGCAAGTTAAATAAAAGCATTTATTGTTTGAAATTAATGCTTCATTAATAGTTCATAAATTACAGAGGTTCATATAGGGGATGGAGTTCCTCATATTTAATGTCAACTACTGTTGGCATGTTAAGGGAATATGAAAAAATGTATATTATTTTATTATTATATTTGGATGACTTATTTTATTATGGAAGTTAATACATAAATGTTCAAAAATGTAAAGCAATATTTATCACACGAGTTTGAAAGGAAGGACTGCAGAGATGCTAAGAGATTCTTAAGATGAGAATAGATTGTAACTAAGGCCATAGGCACATCAAGTCGCAATATATTGGAAAGGTGTTGGTGTAATTTAACATAACAAAGACAAAGACAAAGACTAATCGATATATTGCTATTTGGTTCCTTGAGATTATCCAAAATTAAATGTTACAGACAAAGAAGGAAAAATGAGCATCCAGCCAAAATTTCATATTCCTTAGTCGTTTCGTTGGATCTTGTCTGATAGTTTACACAAGAACAAATATTGTACAAACACTGGAAGCAATAAGAACACGTCCAATCTAAGAAAATAACATTGGGAAGCTGTAAAGTGGATATTGTGCCATCTAAAAAATATAATGCATCATTTTTGCAAATTTTGGAAGAACTTAAAACTATAACTTTATGTTGATTTTGATCTTGGAGGAAACCTAGATAATTGTTTAAACACGACTACTAAGCTAGTACATCAAAAATCATACTCCTGGTGAGAGTTTATTGAGTGTGGACTAAATTTCCTAATCATCTTAGACAATATTTGATTTTGATTTTCAACATTGATAATTTTTAAATTCAAGATTCGTTCATGCTTAATTCTCTAGGATTAATGACTACTATTCTAGGATTTGGTTACTTGATTTTTTGAATTGGTGGTTATCTGACTTAAGCGCCACTAAGTACTCTCACCGCTACCATCTCATGTTGCAACTATAAAAAACGAAGAAATCATTGGTTTCATTTATCACATAATCATATGCAAATAAAAGGAAGTTGAGAAGAGGAAGAGGGATGGGAATGGGTGAAACTTTTGACCAAAATAGGGATATGTTTTTTGTATCTGAGAAGGGTCGAGAAGAAGAAACTCTTGTAGCGAAAATGTGGAGTCAGAACAATAATATGAACAGCTTATTATTTACGTCCAGCCCTCATATTCACAATGGATAGTTGTGCTTCCTTTGAAGTCTAAAATATTGAATTCTGATCTATCTGTGAATCACACTCAAGTAATAAAATGTGAGACAGGAGAGAAAGATAGAGAGGGAAGCGCACAGTAATGAACAATAAACTGAATTTTTGATTAGCTCTTTCACATGAAATGATTCTTTTATTTATAGAGGGGGTACTATATATGAAATTATATGTGTCTCTTTGCTTTAAAGGGGGTGTTACAGGTTATTTTAGGTATTTTACATTTATGTCTTCGGTTTGACTACCATATGACTCGGTCAGCTTAAATCAGTCGGTTCTGGTTTTTTGTTGGACTGCGTTGAATCAGGTTTGTCGGTCAGTTTTTGCTGGTCTTTAGGCCAGCGAGACTTAGCTCTGTCGGTCGGCTATGTTACTTTGATTGTCGACTGTTAATCCCTAGATAAGGAACTTCTTTTGGCTGAGAGGGTGAGTTATTATAATCCGATAGATGGCTTACTTCCTAACATGGTGATCCCTCAGGATTGCTTTGTGCGGTTATGTGATTGCTAGTTCTCGAAATCATAACCATTTTTGAAAACTCAAAAGATGGCTCTCTTGAATTTAGTTTGATAAAAATCACAACTTGAACTCAAAGTTTGCTCAAAATATAATTACCAGGCTTGATTGTTATCTTGCTCTGGTTATTCCTTTGCATTCTAATTGTCAATACTGGTGCCTAATTGTCATTTCTTAAATGATATTATTATATTGCAGCTTCTCATAAGACTAAGATATTAAATTCATGATGCTAACTAATAATTGCTGATAGGCACAGGAGACTCTGAAGAATATTTGGAACATTATGCAAGCCCAGGATCTGTTTGAACTGCTAATATTAACAATCTCCTGCTTTGTGTGCATCTTCGTTCTGCTGCGGATCACATTACTCAAATGGAAAGAAGGATGAAGAATGGATCACTGTAAGTATTATTTTCTGAATTATGCATGGTGAAGCTTTGTGCAGGTTTGATTCTGAAGTTCCTTCTGTAAATCTGATTATGTAGTCATAACCTGGAATCTGCAAGTTTTTATGCGTTTATCATCATTTTTATCAGTATATCAATGCGTGATATGGTTAAATTTTTTTCTTGACGGGTGCATAAAATAAGCCCACGTATTTACATATTTAATATCTAAATTTTAATATTTATATTTATACCCCTCAAATATTTCAAACCGTATAAAAAAATCACCATTGCTAATCTTTAAAAAGTGAGGTTATCTTCCCTGGCATAAAAGTGCTATATTTTTGTAAAAATTAAAGTTTAGATATTAGACGTAAATATATGAGAATTGTGTGGTGTGTAGGTAAATCATTTGAAATAATTTTATTATTTATAGAGGGTAAAATTTGAATTTTTACTATTAGAAATATTAAATAATAATTACTTATTATCAGTTTATGTATGGAAGAAGTATATTGCCTAGAATTGTGTTTGTATGTTGCCTTTATGTTATTTTTTATTTTTTTTATTTTTAAATGTTATTAAAATATTAAAAGCTGCAGAACTAATTTTAAAATTCATAATTACGTCCTTCCATAGAAGCGTTTGGTTTATAAATGAGCCGAACATGAATAAAATTTTTGTTCGTTCGTATTCGGCTCTTTTTTGCTTAAAAATAAATGTATATATATATAAAAAAGAATGGTCAGAGTTCATTATACTAGTCTTCAGTCATCCCTAATTTGTCTAACACATCAAGTAAAACCTCTTTAAGGCCAACTATGCCAGAAGAGATTCAAACCCCAAACTTGAGAGGTCTTATACTGTTGATGTCAACCAACATATTAGGGTATGTGAAAATAACCAAGGGTAAATAAATGAGATATGCAGTCCTTTCTCTAAAGCATTCTTTGGAATTATATTAAATAACATTTTCTATCATGTAAATAAATAAATAAATAAATAAATAAATAAATAAATAAATATATATAGTACTTTGATGCTTGAAGACTATGCCTTAAAGAGTATATTTTACTCCAAGTGGTGATAGTGTTATTTTTGATGTGATTACAAATTTAGATTGCCATGTAAATATGAAAGTTTAGGTGCAAAATATTTAAATGCATAAGAATTGTGTGCTACGTATGTAAATGCCTTGTTTTCTTAATTCACATACACATGTATTTTATGTATTTACATATTTAACACTTGAAAATATATTTATAAAAATAATATTTTGGTGTTATAAACCTATATATGAAGCAGCGTATTTCATTTTTAAAATACAAGTAATTGTGATTTTTTGATGTGATATTAAATATAAGCGTTGTGTTTGTAAATATGAAAATTTAGATGATAGGTATGTAAATATATAAAAAATATTTGTTATATATATATATATATATACATAAATCAATTGGCGCGAAAGACCTGACTTATTGGTGTGGCTTTTGACATAAGTCCCATGGGTCGGAGATTCGAATCCCGTGGCGCGGGCTTTTCGATTCGGAATCAAGCACACCGGGTTTTCAACTCATATAAGAGAATCGATATTTGTGGACCAAATATCGATTTCACCTTAAAAAAAAAAAAAGTACATAAATCAACTGATTAATACTCGGGCCACTACACACTTTGGATTAATCTGAATGGGAATTAAAAAGTTATAATCTTGATCTAATTCGGCAGTCATATAATTGAGCAGACAGTTTAAAAAACTAATTTTTAACAATCAGATATGATTGATGCTCGATCATAGAATCTTGAAATCAATTTTCCTTCTATGTATGTACTTTTTCACAGTTAAAGGGAAGCAATGATAAATTTAATTTTTAGAGGCCCTGAGCTTCTAATTATAATTTTTGTCAAGTTAAAGCCAGATCTAACTGGTTAATAATTTTTAACCAATTTTTCATATGATTTATAGGAAAGTTAAATTTGTAACTAGGATTTTAACTGTGCATTTGAGTTTAGCAGTTTATTTTATAATTTATATATAATATTCGTTTCAAATCTCTCTCTCACCCTTTATGTATGTATGTATGTCTGTACATAAAAATACAGATATATATATATATATATATCTTAGTCCAAGATTTTGTATATTTGAGTGTGTTTATGATTAAATTCTTTCTAGTATCCACAAAAATAAGATCTTGTTTTCAATCAATGTGGTTGTATACACTTAAAAAAGTCTGCCAAGTTGTCGAGCTGGCAGCTGCCGAGTGATCAAGTTCACTTGCTAAATTGACCTGGTAGACTAACTCGACGAATTAGCTAGTGGATTTGGTTTGGATGTTCCATCTCACATTTTGACTAACCAAGCTTAATAGCTCAATTGCCTTCTTGGCAATTTTTGGAACTATCAGAACACAATAGTCAAGATTGACATCAAGTAGAAATATGCTGCATACTTTTATGAGCAACAAGATATGCACGTTGCAAGTTTTTCATCAAGGCATTATGGATAGTTTTTGTATTACTCGATTTGTATTATAATACTTTTTGAACATGTGTAAACGGGGAGAAAGGAGATTGAAGAGGGGATCAACTATCTCTACCTTTTCTGAGGAATCCTATGTCATGACTCTCAGAAAAGCTTTATTGTCTCCCTCCTCTCATTAGATCATCTTCAACGCTCGACCGATGGAGAATCGAAAAACAAAACAATAATTCAGGCCTAGGGAACACATTCATCCTTTTTATTTATCTTCCTCACATAAGTTTCTCTTTGGTTGTGTGAACACACAAACAACATGAGATCCGACGTACTAAAATTATTTAACATTTAAAAAAGTGAGGTGAATGTGGACGTATGTCTTAAATATGAAATTACACGCAGACAATTTCGGAGGGACAACGAAAATCATGCCAATGAAATTTTTACTAGATGAGATAAGATATATTAGCATTAAATCTTTCATTTTTACGTCATTTAAACTTTTCTACCTCAAATTTGTTCTATATAATTTTTCATTAGTGTTTTCATTTTTAAAATATTTGTTTGGCAAATCGAGGAGTTTGTCTCTGATAAGGAAGTTCTTAAAGAGTAAATGAAAAATTATTTTAACTCTTAAATCATACTGATAGTCAAATGATAGGGTCAACTTTGAAAAAACTCTTTTCGAAATATAACTCAGCTAAATAAAGGATGAAGTCAGCTAACATAGGGATTGATTACTACAAGATCTCAGCTTATGCAATGTTGAAAAATTACGGTGAATATCCTGTAGATATAGCCAAAATGACCCAATGCGATTGCTAATATTATTTTGCAAAAGTAAATAGGATTATTACAAATGACTCTTAAAATAGGAAAAACATGAAATAAACACAAAACCATGCTAAGGTGAGGTGTGCCAGTGGTTGTGGCTAGGGAAGTAGTGATTGTAGGGCTATCTGGCGACGGGACAACCATCAGCGACGAGGGCACCTTAGAAGGTCGATAACAAGCTAGGGGTGGTGCAATAAGTGGCAACAACAAGCGAAGATGTAGGAATGGGCAGCAGCCACACGGTGCGGGGAGAGTGCAACAGCGAGTGGGAGAAGCGTTGGAAGGGCGACAAAAAGCAGGCGAGGGTGTTGGAAGGGGCAAGAACAACAATTAAAGTGCAGGGAGGGTGCAACAACAAGTAGGAGAGGCACAGGGTGGTCAGGAACAAACATGCAAGAGGAATGGGGAAGGAAATATGTGGAGATAACCACCATCTTAGAGCAGGATATAATCGGAGCACCACTTATCCTCAGATACAACCTAGCAAAATAAAGATGTCGATGACAAAAAAACAGAAGCAAAAAATTGACCTTGATCAAAGAAAGCAACATATATTTAAAAGTAGATAACTAGAGGGTGTTCCTCCCATGGGGTGGCAACTTTAATCGAGAGGAAAGGGCCGACCGACCCCTTGATCTCCTTTTGTTAAGCTGGTTTAGCCTCCTTTGCCATTTCAGCTAGGGGTGAGCCCTGTATTAGAAGACTTACTTACATAACACTTAATTCTTTTGTATTTATAAATCTAACTACTATTTCGCTTTGTATATATAAATGCATCTCTACTTGGGCATGGCAAATTTGTATTTCACTTTTGTTTTTCTTAACTTAAATTAGTAATATTTTTTATGTGATATAAGATATTTGAGTGGCAGAAATATATAAAGTTTAGATGATAGATAAGTGAAGTGTTAAGTGTTAAAATAGTCCTCGATTATTTATAGAAGTGTCGTCAAATTAGCCCCCAACTATTTAAAATTAAGCACTAATAGTTCTTCAGGGTGACTATTTTAGTACTAATTTAAAGAGTCTATGGACTAATTTTACACTTCTTTAAATTTTGGGACTACAACAATCCCATATAAATAATCAAAAACTATTTTGACACTTTAGCCGATATGCAAATACATAGGAATATGATGGTATGCATGTATATGGCGCGCATATTAATTTATGCTACTTATATTAATTTATGTAAAATAGTAAAAATTATTTCTAAGTAGATCATTCTCGCCATAAAGCTTATTTTATTGGCAAGAGAGATATTTCTATATTTTCCTTGCTTTTTTTCTAAGTTTTTATATCGAATAATAAGATGAAATTTGAGTGGTGGTGAGTAATATTAGTTTGTTTTATTCCAATCGGGTACAATAATGTCTATAGATCGTGCAGACATAACACAGAGCTGGTGGTGACCCCCATAGTACGGTACCTTAGAATCTATTAGCTGACTTTTCAACGAGCAGGTACAATTGCAAAAAATAAGTAAATATTTATTTGAAAATTATAATAAGTTTTATTAATTTTTTTTTTATGTTTCTATTTTAATTTTTTTTAATTTTGATGAACGGTGAAGATCAGATATCGTATGCATACATACGGTATCACTGTATGAAATAATTTTTTCATTTACAGACCACCAATTCACATATATTTACATATCTAAAACCAAAATTTTAATTTTTATATTCATATCACTCAAAATCATAAATTATATTTTCTTCGTGTCATGTAAAACTTAAACTTTAGATGACATATACATGTAAAAACATAGGATTTTTTTAATTTTTTTTTTTTTTTTTTTGGTGCTGGAACAAGAGCACATTTTCTGTCCGGACTCCTGACGTAGCTCTACGTGACGTGCAGGTTATTCCGGAGTTATTTTCTTGTTATTTTTCGGTTATTTTCAATGATCCCGAAATAATCCAGAAAAAAAAAATTAGGCACCTTAAAATTCTTTATTGGGATTTTTACATACACGGGACTCAAAATATTCTTATTTACATATATCATACATAAACTTATTT
>NW_018241129.1:0-791 GCF_001263595.1 Phalaenopsis equestris
CTTATCCAAAGCTTGAGTAGGCATAACCACTGAGCACATCGTCGGCAGCCTCGAGGGTGTCTTCGGCAGACATCTGGAGAATTTTATCCTGTAGTCTCGGAAAAAAACTCGTCATTGACGGGGTCAAGGGCGTCATCGGCGCCCTAGTTCAAATCTCCACATTTTGGTCCTTTTCGCTCCAAATTCGCTTCTTTTTGCATCTTTTCGCTCCAATGGCCCTAATTCATCATTCCTACAGCAAAAGATCAAAAATACATTTCTTTAAAGTGCAATATCATTAAAAATAATATAAAATAGGTATGAAAATCTCAACATATTTTTCTCTGGTAAGTGCACTTTAAATGATTTATTTTAAGATTGAATTATCGTAATCGTTTGAAGACAGTTCTCAAATTGTACACATGGTCTTCCTATTGTCTGCTATTAAGGACTAAATCGTCTACATAACATGCAACCTGATGGTGAATGTGTTCATCAAAAGTACATGTCATAGATCGTTGGAATGTAGCACCAGCATTCTTCTGTCCAAATGACATTAATTTATAACAGTATATTCCAATGGGTGTTCTAAAAGCTATATTTAATTCATCTTACGGAGTCATTCAACATTCAGATTTGATTGTATCCCGATGATCTATCTATAAAAGAAAATTTTTCTTGTTTGGAGGCAATGTATTCCATTAGTTTCTGGAACTGGTTGAGGAAATTTGTCTTTTGGGCAAATTTTGGTTAATTCGTTGAAATCTACACAGATCCGAATCTAACCAATTTTCTTTTGTACCAGCACTACA
>NW_018241130.1:0-562 GCF_001263595.1 Phalaenopsis equestris
CTTACAATCCTTGAAGAAAATCTCCAAGCACTTGATTTTTTTCTCTCTCTCTCTAACTTGCCTTTATGCCCCACACACCTCAAGCCACTCCAAACTCTTCCTCTTTTATCAAAGGATACCTCCCTCCAAAAAGAATTTAAAATTCCCTCCAAAATTCTTTCCAAAAGTCAACTCTTTTGAATTCAAAAGATATATCCATTGATACAAGAGACATATCCCTTCATAAAAGAACCTTCCAAAGTGTATAGATGCATGAATTACTCCAATAAGTGTGTAGAAGAGTGTTTAGAACAAGTTTACCTTTGAAAATTCACGTAAAATTCAACTCGAACCGCCATAACTCGCAAAAAGTTGTTCCTGGCGCATCTGGCCCCAAATCTGAGATATCTTGCGGTAACTCTCTATCAAATTGTGCATTTATTTCCAATCTAGCACATCATGTATCATTTTCCTAAATACCGTCATTTTGCTAAATACCACGTTGTTCTGGGTTTTGGCACATCTGGCACTTATCCGGCGCATTTTGAGCCAATTTGGTGCATCATGTGCTAGAATTTGAAAC
>NW_018241131.1:0-259 GCF_001263595.1 Phalaenopsis equestris
ACGGCTTATACCCGATCTCCACTTCCACACCCAACTGCCTCTTGCTACCTACACTCAACAGTCGAGTCTCAGGCACAAACGCCTTGGACTTCCACATCCAGATGCTTTCAAGCTACTCTCCAAGATCCAACCTAGTTTATATATAACATACATCCTTTTATATGTAATAATTGCAATTGCAACAAAGGTCACAAACAACCCTTTATGTTTCCTGATTTACATAGATATGCTCCTTCACGTTTAATACACTCCAATGTAT
>NW_018241132.1:0-272 GCF_001263595.1 Phalaenopsis equestris
AATTGTGCAAAAATGTCATAAATCAGATTCTGAGAAACATTTTGGGGTTGACAAAACTGCACTTAAAATTTTATAATCTGAATTTTATTTTATTTTGGGTTGTTAATAATTATATAAAAACTTGTGATCGATGTCAGAGAGTATGCAATATTTCTAGAATAAATGAAATATCCCTAAATTTTACCCCTAAGTTTTACTTTGTAAGTTAAAAATTTTGATGTTCGGGGTTTATTAGATTTTATGAGACCACTTATACCATCATATGGAAAAAT
>NW_018241133.1:0-918 GCF_001263595.1 Phalaenopsis equestris
TCATTTGCAAAATTAGTTAATATATCTATTTCTATTCTAGACAAATGATCACCACAGTAAAACCAAACTCTTGCAAAAGAAGTATCCATCTAATTAATCTTGGTTTAGCATCCTTCTTTTGCATCAAGTATTTAATAGCAGAATGATCTGTATGCACTAGACATTTAGTTCCAATTAAACAAGATCTAAATTTATCAAAGGCATAAACAATAACTAATAACTCTCTTTCAATAGTAGTATAATTAATTTGAGCATTATTTAGAATTTTACTAGCATAATATATAACTTTAAAAATTTTGTCGTGCCTTTGCCTTAATACAGCCCCAATAGCATAATCACTAACATCACACATTATTTCAAATGGTTTCTCCCATAGGTGTAATGATTAATTTTTTCTTTAATAATTCAAATGTTGTTATGCATTTCTCATTAAAATCAAATTTCGTATCTTTTTTCTAAAAGTTGGCATAGGGGTTTAGTTATTTTTGAAAAAAATTTTATGTAGCACCTGTAAAAACCAACATGTCCTAGAAAACTTCTCACTTCTTTAACATTATTAGGAGGTGGTAATTTTTTTATAACTTGGATTTTTGCAGGAACTACTTTCATGTCTTTTTAATAAATTTTATGCCCAAGAAAAATACCTTCTGCAACTATAAATTCACATTTTTCTCAATTTAAAACTAGGTTGATTTTTCACGTATCTCAAGAACTTTTTCTAAATTATTAAGGCATAACTCAAACGAAGTCCCAAATACAGAAAAATCATCCATAAATACTTCAATTTCATGTTATATAAAATTGCTAAAAATTGACATCATGCATCTTTGAAATGTTGTAGGTGCATTGCACAGTCCAAAAGACATTCTAGGAAAACCAAATATTTCATATGAGCTTGTAAACATTGTTTTCTCTTGA
>NW_018241134.1:0-1973 GCF_001263595.1 Phalaenopsis equestris
TCGAACGATACACAGTAAGCACCCTAACGAGCGCGATTGCGATTCCTGTATAAAGGGCGTTGGCGATTTCGGACCGCGGAGACGAACGTGAGAAATAAACGCACAGGCGGCGTTACGTAAAACGCCAACCTCACCAATAAACCGCCCCAAACGGGCCCTAATTCTAGCATTTTGCTTTCTCCTATCGTGCACAGTCTGGGTCCATGTACAACATTGTTATACATTGTTGTATAATATTTGTCCAACTGCGTATAATCTTATTATACATGTTGTCCGGATGCATCCAGACTCTGCTAGTAATAACTTTTCTACATTTGTAGCTGCTTATTTTGATCATCTAAAATCACAATGTTGATAAACTCCAATGATCAACATTGTATGCATCGGTGATTCTATTTCACCCACAAGAATCATGATGATGGGTATAGAAAGGAAATTCGAGTTGGTATTCCATCCACAAAAATCGTGATGATGGGTATTAAAATATAGTCAAATGGTGAAACTCTTTATTCTTTTCTGCTTCTCTTGAAAGCTCTCTAAATAATGGTTGATTATAACAAGTTACTGGAATAAAATATCTATGCAATGCCACCTCATGCCTACAAAAAATATGCAGATTAGCGTTAGACAATTCCGACTTTGCTAATCAACGTGTCAGATTAACGTCGAAAAATTGTTGACGTTAAAACGGGTGCTGCTAATTGATTTTATGTCGACATTAGCGTTGAATTTTTAGTTAATTTGGAATTAGCTTCTCAAAAATTTGTTGTTGTGAATTTTCATCGAGAAAATGGTCCACACAACTTTAACGTCGCATTAGCGTCCACCATGGTTAATGTTAATTAATATTAACAACGATTGACGCTAATTAACTTCCACGAAGGAGAACACTAATTAGCATCAATCGTATACTAACGTAAAAAACTGCAAGTTGCGTCAAATAAATGATAGCATAAAAAAACTCTGTGCTAATTTGTCGCTAAACTGTAAGAAGCAAAAAAAAAAAAAAAACAAAAAATACCGTAGAATACATCTATTTCCACATGCCACCACATAATAAGCACAAGTAACAATAATATCACATTTATCTATCATCACAATTGAAAAAAAGCAATCACCGACATGTCTAACCAATGAGAACAAATTAAATTAAAGAAAAATAGATCTAAGTGTTTAAAGTTCACAACTATAGAAATTGAAAATAAATTTAAACAGAAATGAAAACAGAAAGTCATCAGCTCCTACGGCGGGAGAACATCAAAAAACACATAATAAAAATCCTGCTCCTTCTCGACATCCTCGTCAATATCACTCATGTTGTTTGTCTCGGTGATCAAAACTCTCTGTTGGGTGTCTTAGAGCATCTCAACCATCTACTGGCCTTCACGCACCTATCAAAGCTCTTCATTCATGAGCATGACCATCCTCAAAAGCTCATCATGTTGAGCCTGTAACGAGCTAGGGCCACCCATAGCTGCACGAGAGCATTCAACCTTAAATGCTATGCCCTTCGCATCTAGGTAGTACACCCTCTTCTTCTTCCCCACCGCTTGTATCTATAACTCAAAATCGGACTGAGCAACGGTAGATTTCTCCAGTTACTATTGGCAGACGATGAGGTCTGGCTCTCCCTATGTCTTTCACAGAGTTGTTCTTACTCCTGCATAATAAAATTTAAACATTTGATTATCTTTCTAAATTTTAATAGCAAGAACAAACAAAAAATTAAATTTCTTAACTTACATTGGCATGTCGAGAGTAGTCGGAGACCCGTCGTTGTGTGTTCGGGTGTCGATGCATGAGGACATGCAACTCTGCAATAGATGGATCTCCTTCAAGTTTCTTGGATTGTATTTTGATATAAAAGTCACATAATTACATAAATCTTTAAACTCTTGAATTTTGAGATAATTGGACCAGTCACTGGTAGTGCTTTAGGTGGGGTATCAAACCTCCATTGCAGAGTGTGACCC
>NW_018241135.1:0-1036 GCF_001263595.1 Phalaenopsis equestris
CCTCGCCGAATAGATCTAACAATGAAAAGATGTCGGGTATATGAAGAGGTGCCAGACATACGCAATGTCAATGAAAACCAGTAACTCTCAAGAGCATGAAGACTTGTAACTCCCAAGAACATAGTGACTTGTTACTCTTAGGGAGGATGATGTAATTTTTCAGATTCCTCTATGATCTATAACTAGGAGGATTTTTTTCAGGTAATTTGGGGAGTGGGGAACCATTTGGGCTCTCCAGCCATTTGGGCATCACTTTCCCCTTCTTTTGTAAAAAGATATTTCAATGTATAAAAAGCACCCAACAACCCAAGGAATATCACCATCTTGCTTTGCTTGGGGCAATTGTTATCTCTCTCGCTCTTTTTCTTCTTCTCCCTCGATCTCACGCTCTATGCCTTGGGCATGGTCAACATGACAAGTTTGGATCCAACATTTATTGTGGTGAGCATGGATCGTGCCATCAACAAGAAGAGGAGAAACACTGAGGAGAAGCTCTTTAAAGAGATCTCTACCAAGGAGCGTACAAGGGAATTTGAAAAGCAATAGATCCAACAGCTAAAAAAAAATTCTCTGGCATCCTCTAACAAATAAAGGACTCGAAGAATTCCCGCATATTATTAAGAATGACCATGAAAGATCTCGACAGAATATGACGAGTCGATCATGCCACCATCAAAGTTGCAGTCGTCAACCAACCAACCACCCTGGTCGGTCAGCCTCCCATCATCCGATCGGCTAGCTCATTCTCCTTCCTGTAAAAATCCGATGTGTCGAAGGTCTATCGGACGGCCCACTGTCCCAAATGCACTGATGCTCTCTTGGCTGACCCACTCTCGTGACCGACCCACGGTTTGGCACCAAAAAACTCTCTAAGTCGATTTGTCGTTATGTGTCGGAAAACTCTTCTCTTGGAAGATTCGGTCTTTTGTGTTGTATGTCTTCTGACTGATTTGTTATATTGTGTCGATGGTCCTCTGTGTTAATTGGTTGTCCCACACTGGCCCACAATCATATGTTGCAGCTCTCTCGGCCAACC
>NW_018241136.1:0-5079 GCF_001263595.1 Phalaenopsis equestris
ACATTACATATTGTGCATCATGAATGCACTAACACGGATCCCGAGGAGTTCCAATGGTCCAGAAAAAAAAAGCACAACAATGGAGAGCCCATTGACAAAAGATCAAAAGGCCCACAACCATATGGATGCAACTAACCAAGCTAGGACAAAAGAAACAAACAGAGTCCGAACCGATCGAGCTAGAGCAAGAGAAATCATCACTCGAGCTAAAACAGGGCGAAGTCATTGACTTACCTCCTAATAGATCTGACTCAAGTAAAGGATCTAGTTCCTCGCCAGCCGCCCTTGAAAATCCCCAAAGGTTCCTCATCAAGGATTAAGGCGTGGCTATACAATACATCCTAACAATCCCCCCGAAGGATTTCCTCGTTAAGAAATAAGTTATCTATCGAGTTACGATGATTCACCATCTACTCGATGACCTAGTCTTGTTCTGCCTACAAAAGCTTTTTATTCAGTGATCGAGGGGTCGATAGTCAGACTAAATCAATAGATCAAAAAAATCTAGTCGATCGAGTTAGTTATGTCGACCAAAAGCTAATCAAGTCTATCTGACTGACCGCAATGATTCAGCCTAACCAACCGAAGTATCCTTATTGAGTCAAAGTCATGCTAGCCAAGTCGACCCTATGTAGCCCCCATTAAAGTAGAGACAAAAATGTAATCACATATTGTATTCTCTCCCTTATAAATATGGAGATCATTTTATAAGAAAAGAATAATAGACGAGGTTTTACTGTTAATTATTGTTCACTCATTCCTCTCTCTGCATCCCATTTCTTACACTCTACTCATCGGGGTGTGATTCACAAACAAATCAGAATTCAACACATACATAACATTATAATGTAAACAACTATAACAGTTTTTTCTGTTAGCAGCAGTTTCTTCGTAGGGAAAACAATTAGACTGCATAGCTTAACATAACTAATATTAAAATTTTGAATTTCTATGGCTTGACTTCTGAGTTTAAATTGTAAATTTTGGCATAGTACAGGTTAGCATCAAGTAAAAAGAGAGAGAGAGAGAGAGAGAGAGATAGAGCATGGGCAATTTAGTTGGTTTATGCTCATTTGAAAATTAAAACTTGCTAAATTAATTTATTTTTTAATAAAAAATGTGGTTAATATGTACCCGGCATACAGTGTCAAATCCAACATCAGTCTCCACAAATTGATTCTTTAGATCTCCATTCAAAGTAACAGGTACACCAACCACCTACCAATTTAACTTAATAACATTATATTCATAGTTCTGAAATTATGAAGATGAACAAATTACATACCACACAATTGCTATGTATTCGATATCTATTTTCAAAACACTAAAATTCTTAATGTCACGTCAAAAATACAACCATGACTTACTTTTAAAAGGAAAATACGCTTTTTCATGCATATGCTTGAATGTAATTATGACATTAAAGTTTTAACAATGTTAATATCAAACTATTGATTTTAGATATATAAATACATAATAATTATGTGATATGTGTGTAAATTTCTCAAAAGCAAAAGAAACAATTTTATTACCTTGGTCTGACATTTTGTCTTTGCAAAAGTCTCAGCTAGGTGAGCAGCATCTGTATTGGATGTTACACCTTAAGAAGACCAACAAAACATATTAATTAGTAGATACAACTGCTATTTTAGTACAAACATGAATAATTAGTTTAATAAAGTAATTACCCCCAATAATCACAAGACCGTTCAATTTCAATGCTTCACATGCAACTTTAACAGCATTGATTTGCTCATTTGTTCTTATTCGATCCTTCGTTCGGCCTAGCAAATCAAAACCGCCTTCAAGAGCAACAAATACACATTCTTGAGAAAAATGCTGAAGATTTTCAGAATAATAGACAAATATTTGTTGAATATTAAGAAAAAAAAAATCAAATTATATGAACCTTGGTTTTTGTAAGAAGAAATAATATCATCTGTGATTTCTATAGTTTTCTGAGTAAATAAGCCTTCAGTACCACCTTTGCAATGAATAAATTGGAATCAACGTATAATCATGTAAGAAAATAGAATAGCAAGCTACAAAATGTTAAGAAGATGTTGCCAACATGAGAACATTTACAAATTAGAGAAATTATATAATACATGCATACATATAATTATGAGTGCGTGTATGCGCGCGCGTGTGTGTATGGTGCCAAGTTCACTACAGACTGGATGTTATGACCCTAATTTCATAAGGAGAGACCACATTACGGGACGACCACCACATTTTAACGGCAATGTTCAAATCCATGATCTTACAACCGAAGTATACACAAGGGAACATCCAAGCTGACCTAGTTCAAGGAAAAATTGATTCAAAGCACATAACAGGTGGAGCTACCAAAAAGTGTTTCAAGTGCCATGAATTTGGGCATATTGAAGCAGATTGCACAACCAAAAGATGATATATTTCACTGAGTAGGGAGCAGTTGAAAAGATGAACAATGACACGATAGACAGAAGAGAGCAGGGACACGAAAGAGGAGTGTCAGCTGCCAACTCCCAACCAACAGGAAAGAGATTCCATCGATTCCAGTTGAACCCAGGAGAAAGTTTGCAACTTAGTTGACAATAACAGTTCGAGAAGGTAGTGAGCCTGAGGTAATGGGCGTTCATGCATAGTATGAGGTTATGGCGCCTCAAACTACATTTTTTGCAGGCGTCGAAGGAGCATCCACATCATTGATATTGGAAATTTGAAAAGGCCTTGAGTTTGAGGAGTTGATATTAAACACAAGGCAAATTCAGATAAGAAAATTTAAAACTTTTTAGGTATATAGCCTACCTTTTGAGTTGGCTCAATTGAGGGAGTTCCAACTCATCAAAGATGAGAAAATTTTGAGTTACTTTTGGAAGATTATGAAGAGTTGTTCGGATTGTAGATTCTGTTCATCAGTGCACCCACCAACAGATAACCAAACAGGAGAGATAAACCATAGTTCTAGAAATCGTCTTAGGAGCTTCTGGGAAAGAAAATTCTTCAAGGACCCATGTCCTATCTGTAAAGAAAAGGGGGTTTCTCATGAGTTGTTGTTTGTGAGAGTGGCACAACTTGTCACAGATTTTATCCCAAAGTTGATTTCTCCTCACGTACTTTTTTATCAGCTACACTTTGCTGAGTACAAGAACTGGAAGAAGAATGTTTCAAACTTAAAGGTTCGAGAGTTATATTGTGAGAATCTACATCTATATGCAGCTCCAGCTCAGGATAGACTAAAAGAGGACATTTATTCTATCATGACGTGTTGTGTAATGTTAGCGCCTAGAGGATCGACTTGTCAAGAGATTATGTCGTTCCTGATACCATCAGTGAGGCTGACCCTAGCTATTATGAGGAGACTAAAGCTTCGACAGATAAAGGCGAAGCTCTCTCAATCCCAAGTGACTGACGTGGGGACTCCCAAGCTTGCGCGGGCGTGAGAAGTGCATATGTTTTTGCGCGACCCATTCTTTCGCTTGGAACGAACCGGTACAGGTTTTCTACTTTCTGAGGAGTTGACCAATCTATTTGTTTTCATTAATAATATTTGTTTTTATATTATGATTTGGGTTAACATCGGTATCACATACATGCTAAGGATTGCTATTAAGGCACAAGAACTCATAGACTTCTTGCTGACTACAGCCTTCTAGTGGTAGAAAGAAGTGAAAAAATAAGGACTTACTATGAATTCTATAATTGATTGAGCATCTGGGAGCAAGGTGTTGGAATTAGAATAATCCTAAAACGTCCCCACACGAGCAGTAAAACTCAGCAACAATCAACTAAATCATATGACTGTGTTCTCAACTTACCAACGTATAATGAATCAATTTAAAGGGTAATATGGGGTTATAGAAGGCATCATGCAATAGTACCTCTTGAGAGTAAAAGTTGAGATTGGGCGTTTTTGATATTTCAAGATTAAATAGATCCCAAGCGAATAGAAATTATTTGCCTACTTCCTCTCCACTAACAGGAACTCTGATGGATCCTAGCCTTAGAACTGTATTGCCCTAGTATTGAAGAGCGAGAAGTCATGGAAGTGGGAAAAAAAAAACTAGACAAGTTTTTTTGGTTCCCTTTGTTGAATATCTCATGTTTGGGAACTTCCTGCTTGAAGTTCTAGATCAAAGAAGATTTAAGATAGTTGCACGATAGTTACCAATGAATTAAAAATTATTCAGAAAATCCCTCCACCAACTTGAGATATGTAAAGAAAAAATGAAGAAGAATTCTGAAAGAGGTACATTAAGAGGAATGTGGAAGTCGTGTACCTGAGAAAATTTACATATAGGATCTTGAGGTAAATGTTTATTTGGCCGACTCAGGAAGAATGCAGGAGAATTCTCCAAAAGATTTTTGTAGTGTTATAAATTTGTTTCAATGTAACTACAAATCTTTTACAAGCTATAGCCAATCTCAAGCCTATTGCTATTCATTAGGGGAATGGACTTGATCTGGCCTTTTCATCTAGCAAACGTTCAGCGAAAGTTCATTTTGATGTTTGATTACTTCTCAAAGTGAATAGAGATGAAGGCTTTGGTGAAAGTTAGTGTTGAAGTGGTTTGCAATTTCATCAGGACCAACATCATTTGTCAATTTGATCTTCAATGGCAATAATCATACACCAGGTATCACAATTTTTAGATAAGCAGATCAAAGAATTATGCAGGAGTTAGAAAATTCGTGTCAAATTTCCCTCAATACATTATCTATAAACCAATGGATGAGTGGAAGCTACAAATAAGCTAATTTTGAACTACTTGAGGATGAAGGTGGAAAGAACTAAAGACAGGTGAGCAAACCTAATGCCATCTATTTTATTGGTTTTAAGGACAATACTACCCTCAACAATTGGCCAAACCGCCCTTTCCTCTATTCCATAAGGCAAAAGCCCTACTTCTACTTGAATATGAATTGCATGACTGACAAGTTTTGATGGATTCAAACTACAAGGCAGGAGATCCTAGAAATTTAAAAGAAAAGAACGGGGAAAACGTAGAGACTGTAATAAATTTGATGTAAGAGTTTTTATTTTTAATTTGAATGCATGAGAAAGTAAAAAAAAAAAAAAAAAAAAAAAAAAAA
>NW_018241137.1:0-762 GCF_001263595.1 Phalaenopsis equestris
AACAAATAATTTTAATAATTAAATTAAATTTTTAAGAAATCATGAAAATTGGTTTAAGTGGTCCTCTAATTCAGGTGAACCTCCAATAATTTTCTTAAGGATGGAAGTTTTATTTTGATTGAGTTATTAAATTTTCATTGAAAATTCCTATTTTTTCATTATAAATACTTATAAAAATTAAATAAATTCTAAAAAATCACATTTTCTCCTCTGATATTTTAATTAACCCAAGAGTGAGGTAATATAAAATTTTTAAGTCATTTGAGTCTAATTTAATGAATTATAGGGTATTAAGACCTTAGGGGCAAAAGGGTAATTTTGGAATTTAAGGCTTAATTAATATTTAGGCTTAACCAAAGGGCTAAATGGGCAACAAAAATTCTTAATTGATATATTTTGATGATTGAAACATAAAAAAGGGATAAGTTGTAGAAACCAACCTCACTTTGAATTTCATAAAAGATAAATTTGTAATTTTTCAAAATTTAATGAAATTTGGAAGAATTATTAAAATAGGGAGATATTAAGGTGAGAGGTTTGATTTGGAAATAGGGAGATATTAAGGTGAGAGGTTTGATTTGGAAAATCATTATTCACTAATTTTGAAACCCTAGTCGATGGTTTTAATATAATTTATAATTCATGATCGAGAGTACAAATATTTAAAAATCCTTTTTCTTAAAATTATAAATCTATTCATTAAATTAAAGGGCTTAGTAGTGAACTAGGCTCAGTCAAAATGTTGTCTAATGAGGTTTAGAA
>NW_018241138.1:0-441 GCF_001263595.1 Phalaenopsis equestris
AGTTCTTTTAACTACATTTTATTTAAGATACACTTAAATTGCTTTAGATTCAAATTTCAGACTTTAGTTTTGTAGTTTGAGCTGTGTTTTACATTATAGCTATAAGAATTTACCTATAAGCATTTCCAACTTCCCTGTGGGATCGATATTTAGGACTTCATTGGAGCCCATTATTACCTGAGAGATACGTATACTTGCGTTATTATTAGGGGATTTGATAGTTTAAATATTTTTACGAGAAATTTTTTTTGTTAAAGTTATTTTTTTTGGGGTTACAATGCATATTTTTTATTATAATTGTTGTGTATATTTTCATATAATTGTTGTGTATATTTGGACTAAAGAACTAAATATATGCAAAAATAACACACAAAAGTCCGCTGCATCAAGTTGTTGGCACCATTGCCGGGGAAGTAATAGAAAGTATTAGTAAATTACTTT
>NW_018241139.1:0-469 GCF_001263595.1 Phalaenopsis equestris
ACTTTTGATGCAAGAATTTGATTTTATAGTAGTCGTTAGGAAAGGTACTGATAATCAAACTGTTGATCATCTATCTAAACTAGAACAGGAAGAAACACTTGATTTAGAAAAAAAAATTAATGAAATATTTCATGATGAACAACTTTATGTTGTAAAAGGATGGGAAATACCTTGGGATGCTAATATTGTGAATTATATTGTTAGTGGTATTTTGCCATATGGAATGAAAAAACAACAGGAGAAGAAATTTATTCATGATGCAAAATCTTATTTTTGGGATAACCTAAATTTGAACCTATATTTGTATAAATAATACAAAGATTTAGTGATGGACGATGTGTGCCTTACAAAGAAATTTAGGAAAAAATATCATGATTCTAAATTTGGAGGTCCTTTTGGGAATGATAGAACTGTTCATAAAATTTTGCAATCGAGATTTTAATGGCCTACTCTATTTAGAGATGTTAAT